>NC_085996.1:27922021-28082021 GCF_030014385.1 Trichomycterus rosablanca
CATCATTGGTGTGTCATCAGCTGCATGTGAAAGCTCCTGTTCTACCTTGTCCAGCATTCCAGATGAATGCTGCGTTCAAGGAAACGAGATTAAGTCATTTTGGCACATGAGAAAACAGCACAAAAAATCTGGACATGAATCAATTTGTTTCAGGGTTTGCCAAGGCTAACCGCAGACTTGTCCTGTAATTAATTTATGTATGCTAGAAACTGCCATCCTAGCTCTCCACTGAAATAACTGCATTGAGGAAGATTTTTACTGTCGTAGCCTCAAACTGTTCTCATATTTTACATGTGGTGATCCAATCATTTACAGAACATTGCCTTAGTGCTAAATGCAGCATTCTTTACTCACTATTGTCTTCTTTTATTGGGTGGCACGGTGGCTCGATGGGTAGCACTGTAGCCTCACAGCAAGGTCATGGGTTCGATTCCCAGACGGAGCGGTCCGGGTCCTTTCTCTGTGGTTTGCCTGTTCTCCCTGTGTCTGCAAGGGTTTTTTGCCTCCTACAGTCACAGCAACTTCAGACTCGACTCAGATATCTATCTATCTATCTATCTATCTATCTATCTATCTATCTATCTATCTATCTATCTATCTATCTATCTATCTATCTATCTATCTATCTATCTATCTATCTATCTATCTATCTATCTATCTATCTATTCATGACTTGCAAAAAATGACACTTGTAGACAACAAAAGTCAGCATGTGTTAACATTAGTTACGTGTGACAATTATATGTTTATCCTTATATATCCTTTCAGCAGGATAATGCACCCTGCCACAAAGCAAAAATGCTTCAGGAATGATTTGAGGAGCACAACAAGGAGTTTGAGGTGTTGACTTGGCCTCCAAATTCCCCCAATCTCAATCCAATTGAGCATCTGTGGGATGTGCTGGACAAACAAGTACAATCCATAAATGCCCCACCTCACAACTTACAGGAGTTAAAGGATCTGCTGCTAACATCTTGGTCCATGCCTTGATGGGTCAGGGCTGTTTTGGCAGCAAAAAGGGGACCAACACAATATTAGGAAGGTGGTCATAATGTTATGCCTTATCGGTGTACATGCACACATTAGCTAGGAATAATCACTGAACAGTGTTCCATATTGGGAATATAGTTTTATTTTATCAGATTTATTTTATTCAATAAATGCTTGATGAAGGATCAAAAGAATGTAGTGTGTTTATAACTTACATAAAACAAATCTACCTGATGTTACTGAAACTTTACTAGTTTCAAAACCTTCTTTTTCCCTTTTCCCAATCGCTTTTCTTTTTCTTTTTGGTGCCTCCTTTAGGCAGCAGTTAGTGTTATCCATCAAGCACATACTCTACATGACCTCGTGGTCTGTTGGGGCTATAAAATAATGCTGTCTGTGGCAGGAATAGAACTAAATAGCTGGAAGAAAAACTATTCCCCCATCTTTTGAGGATGAAATTTTATTCATCATATGCTCAAGGTCCCAGTATTGAGTGGGTGTAAAAACCAGAGATTTGTTTTAGAAATGTGATCTGAAATTCCATGTGATTTTTTTTGGATTCCTGTCAAGTTAAGTGTACATCTGTTTGGGCCTGAGGTTTAACATGATCAGATTTGAACAATGAAAAGAAATTGGACCATGTGAAATAATACCAGGATGCATTTAAATTATTTACATTTGCAATGACAAATGATTGAATTGTTAAGAACTACCTGAATGTCTGTATTGATTAATTAAAAATAAATAGATTTTTTAATCATTGTAAATCCTTTTACTTTAATTATTCAAAATAAAAGAATGAGAAAAAAATCAATGTGAAACTGGACTAATAATAATAAAAATAATAATAATAATAAGTTACACTTATATAGCACCTTTCACAAAACCCAAGGTCGCTTTACATACAAAAGTAACAATCGCACAGAAATTGCAGAAGATGAAGTGAGAAAGTGCTGAGTCTTTAGGGGAGCTTTAAATTCAGAGAGAGAAGAAGTGGAACGCAGAGAGGAAGGAAGAGTTCCAGAGCGAAGGGGCAGCAACACTAAAAGATCAACCGCCCATAGTACTCAGCCTGAACCTGGGAACTACCAGGAGACCAGCATCTGACGACCTTAAATTCGGGGATGGAGTGTAGCACTTAAGAAGGTCCGACAAATAAACAGGACCTAAACCATGCCTTAAATGTGAGAAGCAAAATTTTATATTGTATACGCTTATTAATGGGCAGCCAATGAAGCTGCTCAAGGACAGGGGTGATGTGATCAGATTTCTTTGTATGAGTTAGAATCTGAGCAGCATAATTTTAAATTATTATTATTATTATTATTATTATTATTATTATTATTATGTTCCACATAATATAAGGCAGGTGCTTCCATGTCCACAATTAATCCCCTTCAACCTTCAAATTTAAAATGCAGCTGCCCGCCTGGTTTTCAACCAACCTAAACACTGCCACATCACCCCACTGCTGCATTTTCTTTACTGGCTTCTTATAGCTGTCCATATTGTTTAAAACCTTAATGCTTGCCTACGAAGCCAAAAACTGACCAGCCCCAAGCTACCTTAGAGAACTAATCAGACCCCGCTCTGTACCACCAATTTTTGAGTCACAAGTCTTGCTCGTCTTGATCCTCCATCTAGAACTCAAGGAAGACACGCATCAAGCCTGTTTTCTGTACTGACACCCAAGTGGTGGAACAACCTGTCTGTTTGAACATCTGAGTCTCTCACTGTCTTCAAAAGATGATAACAGACCTTTGTTCTAACAGGGTTTCAGCAGATTTGTATCCTTGGATTGTTGTTTACTTAAACAAGAGTCGAAAATGTTAACTGTGGAAGCACTTCTGTAAGTTGCTCTGGATTAGAGCGTCTGCTAAATCTCAAAAATTTAAGTGTAAATATAGAGGATGCAGGTTGTCAATGTTGTATGCTTTAAATATACCCCAATAATGACCCTGTAAAAAAAACTTTGACTTATCGTGATATGGACTCCACAAGACAGGAAGGAGTTCTGTATTATGTGATACCATGACACTACCAGCAGGCCCTTCAACTTCTGTACATTGCAAGTAAGAACACTACAGTCCATCCTGGTGCTATCTCGTTAATGGGTAAATGATGTACTTGTGTCCGGCTGCCTTTATCATCTTTTGGACCAGTTGCTCTTCCATTGTTCCAATGTCCACTCCCAATGTATGTGAGCCTATTGTAGATGCTTTCAGTGGTGGACAGAAGCAAGCATGGGCACTTTGACTGGCCTACGACTACACCATCCCATACACAAAAGAGTTTAATGCTTTGTGTCGTGACACATTCACATCATCACCAATATTAAAATTATTTGCAATTTGAGCCACAGTACCCGTCCTGTTTATCCACACCCTGTGGCGTAGTGTTTGTCTTCTGGCATCAATAATTCCTAGTGTCCATCCTAGTGGCTGTCTGTGAGCACCTTTTGGTGTTTCAGAGATACTTCAAGCCAGTCATCTGAGTCACTCAGGTCCAATATCTGCTGCAATAAACACATTTAATTTAATCTAATTCACATTTAATATATCTCTGTGTGTAGCATGCATGCTAGGTAGCCATTTTATCAGCTTCACTAACCATATAGAAGCACTTTGTAGTTCTACAATTACTGACTGTAGTCCATCTGTTTCTCTACATACTTTTTTAGCCTGCTTTCACCCTGTTCTTTAATGGTCAGGACCCCCACAGAGCAGGTATTATTTAGGTGGTGGCTCATTCTCAGCACTGCAGTGACACTGACATGGTGGTGGTGTGTTAGTGTGTGTTGTGCTGATATGAGTGGATCAGACACAGCAGCGCTGCTGGAGTTTTAAAATACCGTGTCCACTCACTGTCCACTCTATCAGACACTCATACCCGGTTGGTCCACCTTGTAGATGTAAAGTCAGAGACGATCGCTCATCTATTGCTGTTGTTTGAGTTGGTCATCTTCTAGACCTTCATCAGTGGTCACAGGACGCTGCCCATGGGGCGCTGTTGGCTGGATATTTTTGGTTGGTGGACTAATCTTAGTCCAGCAGTGACAGTGAGGTGTTTAAAAACTCCATCTCTGTGGTGGTCCTGTGGGGGGTCTTGACCATTGAAGAACAGTATTAAAGGGGGCTAACGAAGCAAGTAGAGAAACAGATGGACTACCGTCAGTAATTGTAGAACTACAAAGTGCTTCTATATGGTAAGTGGAGCCGATAAAATGGACAGTGAGTGTAGAAACAAGGCTGATCGGTGTGTGTGTGTATATATATATATACACCAGCGGCTGCTGGTCTTTCAAAGAGGGGAAACTCATTGTCGGCTTACATCATAAAATTAGTCAATTTATTTACACATAAATTCTGCCCTCTGTTCCTTTTACAAGAAAATGGCCTGAAATGAGTTGCAGTTTGTCTTTCGACTTTACTCGCAAAATCCGCGATGGGACTGAAGCTCCTAGTGATTAAGTGACTAATAAAGTGTATTGCTTTGGCAATACGGATGTCCCTATTTGTCATGCCAATAAAGCTTCTTTTGAGTTTGAGAAGTGACGGTGTAGCGCTCAAACGAGCTGTCAATCAAAACGGGATTCAGCTTTTCCACTGATCCTCCAATTATCTTGCAGAAGCTAAGCGTCCAGACCCGCCCACAGCCCCATTCACCCCCAGAGATGCTCAGCGTCCGGGGGCGGGACAAAATCGAGGCATTTATCCAATGACCGGCGAGTTTCGAAGCATTAAAAAAAAAACCTCAACGCAGTCCCATAGAAGTGAAGAGACGCTTAGCTTCTGCGGGCAAATGCATTGACGCTACAGGAATGTATGAGGTAAGTTAAGAAAATCGAGTCGATTTGTGATAATTAGCTGATTCTGAACGAACTCGTGTTCAAGATGAACGTGTTCTAACGCATTTGTAGTCAATGAAATGTTAACACAACTGTACATATTTGACCATTTAATTTTGGACATTGTATATACAGTATATATACAGTATATACTGTATATATACACAGTGGGGGAAATAAGTATTTGATCCCCTGCTGATTTTGTAAGTTTACCCCCTTACAAAGACTTGAACAGTCTATAATTTTTATGGAAGGTTTATTTTAACAGAGAGAGACAGAATATCAAAAAAAAATCCAGAAAAAAAACATTAAATAAAAGTTATAAATTAATTTGTATTTAATTAAGGGAAATAAGTATTTGATCCCCTACCAACCAGCAAGAATTCTGACCCCCACAGACCGGTTATGTGCCCATGAGGCACACAAATTAGTCCTGTCCCTGTATAAAAGACTCCTGTCACAGAATCAGTTTCTTCTGTTCAAATCTCTCGACCACCATGGGCAAGACCAAAGAGCTATAGCTCTTTGATATATCAAGATAGATATATCAAAGGACGTCAGGGACAAGATTGTAGACCTGCACAAGGCTGGAATGGGCTACAAGACCATCAGCAAGAAGCTTGGTGAGAAAGAGACCACTGTTGGTGCGATTAATTCGAAAATGGAAGAAATACAAGATCACAGTCAATCACCCTCGCTCTGGAGCTCCATGCAAGATCTCACCTGGTGGGGTAAGAATGATTCTGAGAAAGGTGAGGTCAGTCCAGAATTACACGTGAGGAGCTTGTCAATGATCTCAAGGAAGCTGGGAGCACAGTCACCAAGAAAACCATTAGTAGCACACTTCGCCGTAATGGATTGAGATATACAGTGGTGTTCAAAAAAATAGCAGTCCAACACCATTAACTTGATAAATCAAAGTTTTTAGTAGAAATGCTATTTCTACATAGCAAAAAATTTACTTGAAAGTGTAGTAGAGTAATGAAAACAAAACAAGCCCAACAATTAGGACATGCATGCCGTTCATTCTGAGTAATCGAAGCATTGATTGAAAGGGGCTTGTTCAAAATAATAGCAGTGAGGAGTTCAATTGGTAAAGTCATGCATTCTGCAGAAGAGCGGCTGTCAATTTTGGCCCTTATTTAAGGTAGGAGGGTGGCAAATGTTGCACAGGTTGGTCATAGCGCATTTCCTTTTGAAATACTGGGTAAAATGGGTTGTTCCAGACATTGTTCTGATGAACAGCATACTTTGATTAAAAAGTTGATTTTAGAGGGAAAAAACATACAGAGAAGTGCAGCAAATGATAGGCTGCTCAGCTAAAATGATCTCAAATGCCTTGAAGTGACAACCAAAACCTGAAAGATGCAGAAGGAAGCGTGGAACTACTGTCTGAATGGATCAAAGAATAGCCAGAATGGCAAAGGTTCAGCCAGTGATCACCTCCAGAAAGATCAAGGAACATCTGAAGTTACCAGTAAGTACAGAAGATGATTAAGTGAAGCCAATTTACCAGCAAGAACTCCTTGCAAAGTCCCGTTGTTAAGAAAAAGACGTGTCCTGAATGGGTTCAAATTTCCCAAAGAACACATTGACTGGTCCAAAGAGAAATGGCTCAACATTTTGTGGACTGGTGAAAGCAAAATTGTTCTTTTTGGGTCAAGTGGCCATAGACAGTATGTCAGATGACCCTCGAGCACTGAATTCGAGCCAAAGTACACTGTGAAGACAGTAAAGCATGGTGGTACAAAACTATGATATGGGGATGTTTTTCATACCATGGTGTTACGCCTAGTTATCACATACGAGGGATCATGGATCAGTTTAAATATATCAGAATACTTGAGGAGATCATGTTGCCCTATGTCGAAGAAGAAATGTCCTTAAAATGGGTGTTTTAACATGACAATGACCCAAAACATCTTAATTACAGACAAACAAGATTGAGGTAATAGAGTGGCCAGCCCAATCCCCTGACTTCAATCCCATAGAGAACTGGTGGGCTGCTTTCTGAAACGTGTTTTTTTTTAGGCAAAACCCAAAATTGCAGAAGAACTGTGGAATGTAGTGTAATCATCCTGGACTGGAATACCTGTTCAGAGGTGCCAGAAGTTGGTCGACTCCATGCAACACAGATCTTGGAAACAATTGTTATGCAATTAAATATTAGTTCAGTAATTTAAAGTAAAGTGAAACCTCAAACATTTTCATGTTATAGATACATTTTTTGAGTTTTTAAAGAAAAATGCTGGCACTGCTATTTTTTTGAACCGCCTAATATTCATTTTTCTTAACTTTCTGTAAAGGATGAACACAAACTGGCTAAATGTTGTTAATGTTTTGATTTAGAATTAAAAGTGTAGTATTTTCAGTGCATTTGCATTTATGGAAATAAAAGTTATTATAATGATTTTGTGCTTTTCACTTTTTTAAAATCACTGCTATTTTTTTGAACACTACTGTGTATATATATATATATATACAGTGTATCACAAAAGTAAGTACACCCCTCACATTTCTGCAGATATTTAAGTATATCTTTTCATGGGACAACACTGACAAAATGACACTTTGACACAATGAAAAGTAGTCTGTGTGCAGCTTATATAACAGTGTAAATTTATTCTTCCCTCAAAATAACTCAATATACAGCCATTAATGTCTAAACCACCTGCAACAAAAGTGAGTACACCCCTAAGAGACTACACCCCTAAATGTCCAAATTGAGCACTGCTTGTCATTTTCCCTCCAAAATGTCATGTGATTTGTTAGTGTTACTAGGTCTCAGGTGTGCATAGGGAGCATGTGTGTTCAATTTAGTAGTACAGCTCTCACACTCTCTCATACTGGTCACTGAAAGTTCCAACATGGCACCTCATGGCAAAGAACTCTCTGAGGATCTTAAAAGACGAATTGTTGCGCTACATGAAGATGGCCAAGGCTACAAGAAGATTGCCAACACCCTGAAACTGAGCTGCAGCACAGTGGCCAAGATCATCCAGCGTTTTAAAAGAGCAGGGTCCACTCAGAACAGACCTCGCGTTGGTCGTCCAAAGAAGCTGAGTGCACGTGCTTAGCGTCACATCCAACTGCTGTCTTTGAAAGATAGGCGCAGGAGTGCTGTCAGCATTGCTGCAGAGATTGAAAAGGTGGGGGGTCAGCCTGTCAGTGCTCAGACCATACGCCGCACACTACATCAAATTGGTCTGCATGGCTGTCACCCCAGAAGGAAGCCTCTTCTGAAGTCTCTACACAAGAAAGCCCGCAAACAGTTTGCTGAAGACATGTCAACAAAGGACATGGATTACTGGAACCATGTCCTATGGTCTGATGAGACCAAGATTAATTTGTTTGGTTCAGATGGTCTCAAGCATGTGTGACGGCAATCAGGTGAGGAGTACAAAGATAAGTGTGTCATGCCTACAGTCAAGCATGGTGGTGGGAATGCCATGGTCTGGGGCTGCATGAGTGCAGCAGGTGTTGGGGAGTTACATTTCATTGAGGGACACATGAACTCCAATATGTACTGTGAAATACTGAAGCAGAGCATGATCCCCTCCCTCCGGAAACTGGGTCGCAGGGCAGTGTTCCAGCATGATAATGACCCCAAACACACCTCTAAGACGACCACTGCTTTATTGAAGAGGCTGAGGGTAAAGGTGATGGACTGGCCAAGCATGTCTCCAGACCTAAACCCAATAGAACATATTTGGGGCATTCTCAAGCGGAAGGTGGAGGAGCGCAAAGTCTCGAATATCCGCCAGCTCCGTGATGTCGTCATGGAGGAGTGGAAAAGCATTCCACATTCCAGTGGCAACCTGTGAAGCTCTGGTAAACTCCATGCCCAGGAGAGTTAAGGCAGTTCTGGGAAATAATGGTGGCCACACAAAATATTGACACTTCAGGAACTTTCACTAAGGGGTGTACTCACTTTTGTTGCCGGTGGTTTAGACATTAATGGCTGTATATTGAGTTATTTTGAGGGAAGAATAAATTTACACTGTTATATAAGCTGCACACAGACTACTTTTCATTGTGTCAAAGTGTCATTTTGTCAGTGTTGTCCCATGAAAAGATATACTTAAATATCTGCAGAAATGTGAGGGGTGTACTCACTTTTGTGATACACTGTATATATATATATATACAGTGTATCACAAAAGTGAGTACACCCCTCACATTTCTGCAAATATTTCATTATATCTTTTCATGGGACAACACTATAGACATGAAACTTGGATATAACTTAGAGTAGTCAGTGTACAGCTTGTATAGCAGTGTAGATTTACTGTCTTCTGAAAATAACTCAACACACAGCCATTAATGTCTAAATAGCTGCAACATAAGTGAGTACACCCCACAGTGAACATGTCCAAATTGTGCCCAAATGTGTCGTTGTCCCTCCCTGGTGTCATGTGTCAAGGTCCCAGGTGTAAATGGGGAGCAGGGCTGTTAAATTTGGTGTTTTGGGTACAATTCTCTCATACTGGCCACTGGATATTCAACATGGCACCTCATGGCAAAGAACTCTCTGAGGATGTGAGAAATAGAATTGTTGCTCTCCACAAAGATGGCCTGGGCTATAAGAAGATTGCTAACACCCTGAAACTGAGCTACAGCATGGTGGCCAAGGTCATACAGCGGTTTTCCAGGACAGGTTCCACTCGGAACAGGCTTCGCCAGGGTCGACCAAAGAAGTTGAGTCCACGTGTTCGGCGTCATATCCAGAGGTTGGCTTTAAAAAATAGACACATGAGTGCTGCCAGCATTGCTGCAGAGGTTGAAGACGTGGGAGGTCAGCCTGTCAGTGCTCGAACCATACGCCGCACACTGCATCAACTCGGTCTGCATGGTCGTCATCCCAGAGGGAAGCTGACGCACAAGAAAGCCCGCAAACAGTTTGCTGAAGACAAGCAGTCCAAGAACATGGATTACTGGAATGCCCTGTGGTCTGACGAGACCAAGATAAACTTGTTTGGCTCAGATGGTGTCCAGCATGTGTGGCGGCGCCCTGGTGAGAAGTACCAAGACAACTGTATCTTGCCTACAGTCAAGCATGGTGGTGGTAGCATCATGGTCTTGGGCTGCATGAGTGTTGCTGGCACTGGGGAGCTGCAGTTCATTGAGGGAAACATGAATTCCAACATGTACTGTGACATTCTGAAACAGAGCATGATCCCCTCCCTTCGAAAACTGGGCCTCATGGCAGTTTTCCAACAGGATAATGACCCCAAACACAACCTCCAAGATGACAACTGCCTTGCTGAGGAAGCTGAAGGTAAAGGTGATGGACTAAACCCAATTGAGCACCTGTGGCGCATCCTCAAGTGGAAGGTGGAGGAGTTCAAGGTGTCTAACATCCACCAGCTCCGTGATGACATCATGGAGGAGTGGAAGAGGATTCCAGTAGCAACCTGTGCAGCTCTGGTGAATTCCATGCCCAGGAGGGTTAAGGCAGTGCTGGATAATAATGGTGGTCACACAAAATATTGACACTTTGGGCACAATTTGGACATGTTCACTGTGGGGTGTACTCACTTATGTTGCCAGCCATTTAGACATTAATGGCTGTGTGTTGAGTTATTTTCAGAAGACAATAAATCTACACTGCTATACAAGCTGTACACTGACTACTCTAAGTTATATCCAAGTTTCATGTCTATAGTGTTGTCCCATGAAAAGATATAATGAAATATTTGCAGAAATGTGAGGGGTGTACTCACTTTTGTGATACACTGTATATAAGTTTCCTTTTCTCAACAAAAACATGATAGGCAATAGAAGTAAGAATTGTGTTATAGCCTGTGCAGCTTGACTAGATTAAGGTTTATAATATCAGTCTGCTCCTGGAATGGGTCTTTTCCACCAGCCGAAATGGGTCACAACTGTGATGTAATTTTGAAAGGAAATGGTTTCTATTCAGATCGGGTAATAATAAAGCACCACACATACTGTATATAGTACCACATTTTATTTAATGAATATATCAATGCTTTATACCACTGATATAAAAGATACACTTTGGTTTGTCAGTGTGCCTGCTTATGATTGCATACAAACTGACAATCATATCTCAAGTGGAAAGAATGGCCTGAGATATGATGGAGGGTGGGGGGAGTTGGGGAGGGGATGGTAGAGACATGCAGGAAGGCCTCAGGGAGAAGATGAAAATGGGTTCGCTACTAACTGCATTGTCGGCCTGAAAAGAAAGTGCACATCATTAACGTCCTAAAGTGTAATCATCCTCAACAGCGATCACAAGGATCTAACACTCACATACACCCACACACAAAGAGCCAGAGTGCCTGGTAACTACATCAGTTGGTCCTTCTCCCTCTCCCTCTCCTCCTTCTATTTCCTTTTCACTTGAGTTTTCTCTCTGTTCTAATTTCCTGAGGTACACTCAGCTATCCCGGCATGTAGATCTCTCGCACTGTCTTCTCTCTATTATTTTTTCAACACCCTAGTCAAGCATGAAATGGCTTCCTCTTGTATTCATGCTCCCTCTGGTTATGCGGCAGCATGAGGTTATTGGTCAGCTGAGTAATGAAGCGTTCTGATTTGAAGACAGTCTGTTGATAAACAGTCAATAATAAATGTGTTGCAGTTCTGTGAGTCTAGACTAAACTGTGAAAGAAGAGTTTTGAAGTCACAATGTGAAGATTTGTATTCGTTGTTCTTGGTATTAACGGCAGCTTATTCACCTTTAGCATGTTTTTGGGGTGGGGGACTGAAGAGTTTGACATATTACCCATGTCTCTAGGTACACACAGACAGGGAACAGAGACGAGAGTCAAACCCATTGTATTTGTACTGTAGATGTAAAAAATAGGTTTTAGACTTCAAACCAGAATACACATGAATATGAAATTTAGATTTTTCTCTGGCTAGGTAAATTATCTACAATGTTCCCTAATTGACACTACATTTACATTTTCTGCATTTAGCAGATGGGTCATTCCTACAATTCGGTGCCTTTTGTGTCCCCAGTAATGATGATTGTATTTATTAGGTACATTTTAAACAATACAATTTCTAAACATCTTACTGAAATAATTAACACTTTCAAATACTAAACACAATGTCTTCTAACCCCCCCCCCCCCCAAATTACTGTATACATTTTACACTGTTTATGTCTCTTAGATACCAGAGGTTTTCCCCAGTCTATACATTCTGATTTAGTGATGGATATATGAGGTTTAGTCATGAACATATCTGTCTTTCTATAGTGTTTAAAAGGTTTGCTTAAGTCCCTCTAAACCTTTATGAGTTTGATTTTATTGCTGATTATAAGGGTTTTTCACACGTCCCTCAAGTTGCTGTCCACCCTGTTATTTCTTACTATTGTCTCTTAAAATGAAGAGCTGTTCTGCATACTGACATCATTTCCTGGATCTTTTTGGAGGGAAAACAACTGAGGAAGATGAGTGGCTTATTAAACTCCTCATTTTAATGTTGTTTTTTCCACATTTTATCCTAAAAGTCTTATATGGTCAACCATAACATGTCCACCCTGTTATGGGATATATGAGAAAAAGCAATATGATTTTATAATTAAAAAAATAATCATACTAAAAAGCAGAGAATTCTTTGTCTGATTTCACTTTTATGCTAGCATGGTTTTGCTCACTCGCTAGCTAATGGCTAATTTTATGTCAATGTCCACCCTGTTATGGTCCACCCTGTTACAACCTATACGTAATTTTGGCCCTTATTTAAGGTAGGAGGGTGGCAAATGTTGCACAGGTTGGTCATAGCGCATTTCCTTCTGAAATACTGGGTAAAATGGGTTGTTCCAGACATTGTTCTGATGAACAGCGTACTTTGATTAAAAAGTTGATTTTAGAGGGAAAAAACATACAGAGAAGTGCAGCAAATGATAGGCTGCTCAGCTAAAATGATCTCAAATGCCTTAAAGTGACAGCCAAAACCTGAAAGATGCAGAAGGAAGCGTGGAACTACTGTTTGAATGGATCAAAGAATAGCCAGAATGGCAAAGGTTCAGCCAGTGATCACCTCCAGAAAGATCAAGGAACATCTGAAGTTACCAGTAAGTACAGAAGATGATTAAGTGAAGCCAATTTACCAGCAAGAACTCCTTGCAAAGTCCCGTTGTTAAGAAAAAGACACGTCCTGAATGGGTTCAAATTTCCCAAAGAACACATTGACTGGTCCAAAGAGAAATGGCTCAACATTTTGTGGACTGGTGAAAGCAAAATTGTTCTTTTTGGGTCAAGTGGCCATAGACAGTATGTCAGATGACCCTCGAGCACTGAATTCGAGCCAAAGTACACTGTGAAGACAGTAAAGCATGGTGGTACAAAACTATGATATGGGGATGTTTTTCATACCATGGTGTTACGCCTAGTTATCACATACGAGGGATTATGGATCAGTTTAAATATATAATAAACATATAATAAACAGGGTGGACATTCTGGGTCAGAGACTGCATAAAAATGATTTAATAAAACCTACAGTTTGTGTGCTTGAGCTTGACCAGTATTAGGTTGGAAAAGTATAACATGTCCTTTTCATAATAAAACATGAAAAACAAATAAAAACAGTGTTTCATTTTCAAAAAGTTTTAAGGTCCAAAAGGGACCCAGTCCCAGGAATGACCCAGATGCTTTTATCCAAAGCGACTTACTTTACTGTGACAGTATACAGTCTAAGCAATTGAGGGTTAAGGGCCTTGCTCAAGGGCCCAACAGTGGTAAGCTGGCAGTGGTGAGGCTTGAACCAGTGATCTTTTGATTGCTAGTCCGGTTCCTTAACCACCAGGCTACAACTGCATTGTTAATGTGGTGACTTTAACAAATTAACCAAAACATTTACCACATTGGCGGGCGGCACGGTGGCTAAGTGGGTAGCACTGTCACCTTACAGCAAGAAGGTCCTGGGTTTGATCCCCAGGTGGAACGGTCCGGGTTCTTTCTGTGTGGAGTTTGCATGCTCTCCCCATGTCCATGTGGGTTTCCTCCGGATGCTCCGGTTTCCTCCCACAGTCCAAAGACATGCAAGTGAGGTGAACTGGAGATACAAAATTGTCCATGACTGTGTTGAATATAATCTTGTGAACTGATAAATCTTGTGTAATGAGTAACTACCGTTCCTGTCAAGAATGTAACCAAAGTGTAAAACATGATGTAATAAATCCTAATAAACAAACAACCAACCAAATAAGCTGTGTCCCAAAAGACATACAATTGTATATACTGTATCTATGTAGTGCTAACAAGTAAGTGAGCCGTTGTAACAAATAAAGCAGTTAGGGTACTGGACTAGTAATCAAATGGTCATTGGTTTAAGCACCAACTCTTCCAGGTTGTCACTGTTGACACGTTGAGCAAGGCTCCTAAGCCTTAATGGCTTAGACATTAAGTGTCTGGTAAATGCCAAAATTGTGAATGTAAGTGCACAAGTGATCATTACTACCCTGATATTCCCATGAATTCTTAGCTAATAAGCTAGCTAGTCACTCTCAAGGTCTTAAAAACAAACTTCCTGGAGGACACCCACTCAGTCACAGGGAATACATGCAAACTCCATACAGAAAGGACCTTGACCTTCTCGCTGTGAGGCAACAGTACTACCCACAAAGCTACCGTGCTGCCCCAAAACAGTTTTGTACCTAGCAGTTAGTGTTGTAACCAGTGATACCAAAAACTTTATGCTACGGAAGTATTGGCATTCTGTCAATATGTGTGATCAAGCTCTGTCTGAGCTGTTTAATGGGATGTCTTTTAGTGTTTGGATGAAGCATCAGCGTAATGCGCTAGCCTACTACCTCAAAGACACAGTTGGAAGTGTTTAAGGGAGGAAGGGTTGGGTGGGTATTGAGAATCTTGCCTTTCCAGTAGCAACTTTTATGATGAATACTTTGTACATGTAAAATCTCTGTCAGACTCTGCCATTGGTCATTATAAAAGTAGTATTTGGTGGCTTTAGACATATTGGAGGTGGTTTGTGCTAGTGTGTGGGCTTTCTGAGACAGCAGGGGTATGGTGCATGGCATAGAGGAATTGCAATGGGTAATTGGAAATAGCTAACTTTAAAACTTCAACTTTCTAAAAAAAATTATTTTATTATACACTGATCAGCCATAACATTAAAACCACCTCCTTGTTTCTGCACTCACTGTAAATTTTATCAGCTCCACTTACCATATAGGAGCACTTTGTAGTTCTACAATTACTGACTGTAGTCCATCTATTTCTCTGCCTGTATTGTTAGCCCCCTTTCATGCTGTTCTTCAATGGTCAGGACTCTCCCAGCACCACCACAGAGCAGGTATTATTTGGGTGGTGGGTCATTCTCAGCACTGCAGTGACACTGACAATTGTGGTGGTGTGCTAGTGTGTGTTGTGCTGGTATGAGTGGATCAGACACAGCAATGCTGATGGAGTTTTTAAACACCTCACTGTCACTGCTGGACTGAAAATAGTATACCAACCAAAAATATCCATCCAACAGCACCCCATGTGCAGCGTCCTGTGACCACTGATGAAGGTCTAGAAGATGACCAACTCAAACAGCAGCAATAGATGAGCGATCGTCTCTGACTTTACATCTGCAAGGTGGACCAACTAGGTAGGAGTGTCTAATAGAGTGGACAGTGAGTGGACACGGTATTTAAAAACTCCAGCAGCACTGCAGCAGCACAACACACACTAACACACCACTACCATGTCAGTGTCACTGCAGTGCTGAGAATGATCCACCACCTAAATAATACCTGCTCTGTGATGGTCCTGTGGGGGTCCTGATCACTGAAGAACAGGGTGAAAGCAGGCTAAAACAGTATGTGGAGTAACAGATGGACAACAGTCAGTAATTGTAGAACTACAAAGTGCTTCTATATGGTAAGTGAAGCTGATAAAATGGACAGTGAGTGTAGAAACAAGGAGGTGGTTTTGATGTTATGGTGTACTAAAACCCTGACAATTATTACCAGTGTCATTTCTGAATGCCATCTTTTGAAATCTTCTCATTGCCAAGCAATCTTTTGTCTTATTCATCACAAGCGCTTCGCCAACGGAACAGGTTTTTTAACCACACTAAACATGTCTCATCTTTCATTAGGAAGCGTCCTTAATTCCTCTGCCCAACAGCTGTGAAAGCAAACTCGGTCACATCAGTCTGATCACATCAATCTAGGTCTGTAAAGCAGAAAATTAATATTGCAGATTACTCCTCTTGATTTCACGGCCCTTATCCAGGGCCGGATTAATCCAAAAATCGACCAGATGTGAACAAAAAAAAAAGAAAAGAAAAAAAAACAAGCTACCAACTTGTTATAAGGAGGAAAAATCTTCATCTCAGTTAAGACAGCCTGAAAGAGAGAGAGAAAAAGATAGATGCTAGGATATACTGCTGTTTAGGGTCACAGGAGAAAAGGTGAAAATAAATAATCTTTCCTTTCATTCTTTTAATAACCTGAGTTATTGAAGGTGAAGTATGGTGGCACTTGGCTTAATGCAAGAAATTAGTACTGCTGGAGGGCTGTGTCGGAGGCGCTCAGTGTTAAAACGCATGTTGGAGGCATATCCATTTTACATGAACGAGACTGGTTTGCCAGTGAGCTGGAATCGCCTTTACCTGCAACAAGGTTAAAGAAAAGCTGCCTAATTCCTCTTACTGATAGAACTGTGGTGTTCAAAATGCAAATTTAAGGATACCGTAGGCTCCAGCTGTTCACCACTTAGGCTATTGCTTTCTCCCCTACACTTTCAGCTTGTGAGGCTTAGTGTTACTTTCTGCATGGGGCTCTAGAATTACTTATAATGTGATTTGAATGAGGAGAAAATGTCTGGGAACTCTTTTAGACATACATACCTCCACATCCTCACACCCTTTGCACTAAATATATGAGCTATAAATATATAGAGCCATGAGTCTGATCCTGCAATGTCATAATGGTTATTAAATTTAGCACATAAAAATTGCAGCTGATTAAATGATGGTATTATAAATTGAAAAGAAAAACACGGGTTAAAAATATGTGGAGACATTTAACCAAGGGGGGTTGGTTGCCCCTTTGCAGCAATAACAGCTTCTAGTGTTCTGATTAGTCTTTTTACAGCAGTGTGTGTGTTTGTGTTGGTGGAAATCTGTGCTAATTTAGTCAGGAAAGCATTTGTGAGGTCAGGTATGTATGTCGCATAAGAAAGCCTGTCCTGCAATTACCTTTTCAGTTTGTCCCACAGGTTTTTAACTGGGTTGAGTTGGGCTCTGTGCAAGCTTTTAGAGTTCATAAAACCATGCTTTAGGGACCTTATTTTTCGTTTACATTTACATTTTCGGCATTTAGCTGACGCCTTTATCCAAAGCCACTTACATTACAGATACAGTATACAGTCTGAGCAATTGAGGGTTAAGGGCCTTGTTCCAGGGCCCAATAGCAGCAACCTGGCAGTGGTGGGGCTTGAACTAGTCCAGTTCCTTAACCACTAGGCTACGGCTTGCCCTTTTTGTGCACAACAGCACAGTTTTGCTAGAACTGGAAAGGGCCTTGCCAAAACTGGAACCTGGGGGTACCCTAAAGTCAGTCATTTTTATACAGTCAAATTCATACACCTGTTAGTGATGGGTGAAGCTTAAAGACCCCAGCTAAAATATTACATTATGAGGGTGTCTACATACCCTTAGGTGGGTAGCACTGCCGCCTCACAGCAAGAAAACCCTGGGTTCAATTCCCAGGTGGGACGATCCGGGTCCTTTCTGTGTGGAGTTTGCATGTTCTCCCCATGTCTGTGTGGGTTTCTTTCGAGAGCTGCTGTGCCTGATCCACTCATACCAGCACAACACACACTAACACCACCACTACCTTGTCAGTGTCACTGCAGTGCTGAGAATGATCCACCACCCAAATAATACCTGCTCTGTAGTGGTCCTGAGAGAGTCCTGACCATTAAAGAACAGCATGAAAGGAGGCTAACAAAGCATACAGAGAAACAGATGGACTACAGTCAGTAATTGCAGAAGTACAAAATGATTCTATATGGTAAGTAGAGCTGAGTGGAAATTCAAGAAGGTGGTTTTAATGTTATGGCTGATTGGTGTATATATATGACAAAGGCATTCTATTTTATCAACTGAAAAATGAACCCATGTACCTATATCATGACACTGTTGAAAGTGTTTGTCCACATACTTTTGGTCATGTAGTTATGAATATAACATATATAGAAATTTAATATAAGGAACTGTTCCGTGGTTTACATGGTACTGTAATGTATACTTAAATTCTTTGTATTGCTTTGTCAGTCCCATAAGCTTTTTGGTCTCTGCCAGAGTAAAGCTCTCAAGCTTTTCAGATACCAGCTCCTTGTTCTCGTTCCTGGCTGACTGAGGATTTCGGTTATGTGTCTCGTTTAAATCTGATGTCTGTAGCTCCAGGCCCTTTCTTTCATGAGCTGAACTTGTGTTCACAGAGGAAGAAAATGTGAGTAACCTGAACAGATATTATAGCTTTTTCTGCATTATCTTCTCCAAGCCTGGGAATAAGAAAGTGATAAGGGAGCTGTAGGAGTAAAAAAAATAAAAAAAATAAAGGTGTATGTGTAGTGGATGAAGAGAGAGAGAAATACAACTAAGGACACAGGCCAGTGCCGGCAGCAAAAAGGAATCATGAGCAATCTAACAGGAACAGACAGACACAGATAGGGAGTTAGTGCAAATTGTGAGCTTGAGAAAAATAATTTAAAGGTTGAGGGTGTTGGGTGGCTGCAGTACCGTAGGGTGGAAGCACAGGGGAAGGTACTGAAGTGAACTTTTACTCTGCATCTTCACTTCATGATTTGCAAATGTCACCTTTAAACACTGGTATGTTTGAATAGGACCTCTAATTCAACAAGATAAAGCCACAAATAAAGCGATGGTGAAAGATAATATTAGCTTGTGTAGCATTTTCAACAATTTTTTTTTTCTTTATGCATTTTCTCCCCTTTTTCTTCCTTTTAGCGCATCCAATTGCCCCATTGCATCATGCTTCCTCTCCACCAATGCCAATCTCTGCTCTGTTTGAGGAGAACTAAGCTAACCCACACCCCCTTCGACACGTGGGCAGCATGCCGTATGCATCTTATCACCTACACTTTGACGAGTGCAGTGCAGTCTAGCTGCGTGTATGGAGGGACACACCCTAAGGATCACTCTTTTCTCATCTCTGTGCAGGCGCCATCAATCAGCCAGAAGATGTCGTAATTGTAATTGTCATGAGAAAGACCCTATCCGGCTTAGTCCCGCCCATATGAACAACAGGCCAATCGGCAAGGCAGAGCCGAGATTCGATACGATGTATTCGAGATCCCAGCTCTGGTTCCAGCGTGTGTTTTAACCGCTGCGCCACCTGAACGGCATTTTCAACTAATTTTTGAGACATTCATTCATTATTGCAGCACGGTGGCTTGGTGGGTAGCACTGTCGCCTCACAGCAAGAAGGTCCTGGGTTCGATTGCCAGGTAAAGTGGTCCGGCTATTTTCTGTGTGGAGTTTGCACGTTCCCCCCATGTATACTTAGGCTTTCCTTTGGGAGCTCCGGTTTCCTCCCACAGTCCAAAGACATACAAGGGAGGTTTACTGAGAATCCAAAATTGTCCATGACTGTGTTTGACATAACTAACATAACTGAGCTTGATGTAACTACCTGTAATGTCATTAATGTAATCAAATGTGTAAAACATGACGTTAAAATCCTAAAAAATTAAACAATAACATTCATCCACTGTCTGCTTTACCACCACGCTATACTACGCAGGGTCACGGCAGGTCCGAGTCTCTGAGCAAAGGGTAGGAAGCACCCCGGACAGGTCGCCAGCCCATCACAGGGCAAACACATTCATACATTCACACTCGGGGCAATTTTGTATCTTCAATTAACCTGACTTTGGACTGTGGGAGGAAACTGGAGCACCCGGAGGAAACCGGTACAGACACAGGGAGAACATTAAAACTCCACATTGAAAGGACCAGGACTGATCTACTTGGGCATCAAACCCAAAACCTTCTTACTGTAAGGTGACAGTGCTACTCACCTAGCCACCGTGCTTCCCAACATTGAGACAACAGTTTAGAATTTGGTTTCTAGGGGTAACTGTTCAGCATAAATTGCTTTTCTGTTTGATATCCTAGTTTTCTTTTGTTCGTCAGCTAACAGACAAACACAAACATCTGGTTAGTGTGCCACAACTGGGTTTGACTGTCAGAAGAATGTATGATGTTCGCTCCTTTTTCACCTTGGTTCTTTTGTCATGCAAACATGCAAATGCAAACATTAGAATATTTATAAGAGAGAGAAGACGGATATGAACGCCTTTAATTGTCATGTGTACATATACAGATATACAGTACAATTAAATTCTTTCTTCACATAGTTTGGAAGCTGGGGTCAGAGCGCAGGGTCAGCCATTATACAGCGCCTCTGGAGCAGAGATGGTTAACGGCCTTGCTCAAGGGCCCAACACTGGCTGCATGGCAGAGCTGGGATTCAAACTCTCAACCTTTTAGTTAATAGCCCAAAGCTCTACCCACTAGGCTTCCACTGTCTATTTCTGCTTGTTCAGAAGGCTGACTACATTTCTTCAGTTTGTAGTATTTCTAGAACCATTCAAGGCTAGGCAGAATTCACGATTGCAACACCTGTCAGCATTGATTCACGTCAATGAAGGTTTTAGCCTTAAGCCTTATCAAGAAACACCTGAGAACTACAACAGGAGAGCGTTCAGGTCACCTTGGGGTCTTGAGCGTTCGAAACTCAGTAAGCAAAGTCATTGGATTGGATTTTTTTTTCCAATTTTCTCTCCTAATCTAGTCGTGTCCAGTTACCCCGATTGCGTTATGCTTCACCTCTACCGATACAACCCTCCACTGCTGACTAAGGAGCTTTGCAACTGACACGTGCACAGTACCGACTGCATCTTTTCACCTGCACGAGGCGAGTTCATATGCGGACCAGCATTGTGCACGGAGAGCTACACCCTGATCAACATTATTCCCCAACTCTGTGGAGGCGCCATCAATCAGCCGGCAGAGGTCGTAATTGCACCAGTTATGAGGAACACTGGTCCGGCTTGTCCCACCCAGTCAACAACAGCCAATCGTTGTTTATGTAGTCTCCCAGCCCAGTCAGATGGCAGAGAGGAGCAGGATGCAATCACAGCAGGATACGTTACAATCTGCCCTGTGAGGGCCACCATAATGCTGAAATGGCCCTCAGTAAAAATGAGCTTGAAACTCCTGCTCTAAAGCATTACAAGTGGCACATCATTTATAAAAACACCAGCATTATGTTAGCAACATAGCAAGATAGATTGTTAGGTCATAGAACAAACATGTTACTTTTTTACATTTCCCCAAACCATGTTATCTGTTACTGATCTGAAAAGTAATGTTCTCTTATGACAGCTTCTCTTTTATCTGACATGCAGCATGTTTTGCCAAGAGCCCACAGATCAATTCCAGAGTACAGTCTGCAACATGTGCTATTATGTCTGACAGGAATGCCTATATTCTCACTGCCTGACAGTTTGTTAGCTTAATACCTTTACAGCACTAATAATACAAGTCTGATACTGAGCTAGTGGGTATATTTTTAAGGCTAATGTGTGCCCTCAGATATGGAACTTTAGACTAAAGTAGTTAAAGTAAAAATTCACTATTAACAGGACAGCTACACTTGGCATATACAACATATTTCTAAGCATTACAATGTTCCAACTTGAAATTCTAAAGAGAACTAATACTAAAACATAAGGGTAGTGTCACTGTCTATTTTATCAGCTCCACTTACCATATGGAAGCACTTTGTAGTTCTACAATTACTGACTTTACTCCAGCTGTTTCTCTGCATGTTTTTTTAGCCTGCTTTCACCCTGTTCTTCAATGGTCAGGACCACCACAGAGCAGGTATTATTTAGGTGGTGGATCATTCTCAGCACTGCAGTGACAATGGACATGGTGGTGGTGTGTTAGTGTGTGTTGTGCTGGTATGAGTCGATCAGACACAGCAGCGCTGCTGGAGTTTTTAAATACCGTGTCCTCACTGTCCACTCTATTAGACACTTCTACCTGGCTGGTCGACCTTATAGATGTAAAGACAGGGATGATCGCTCATCTATTGCTGCTGTTTGAGTTGGTCATCTTTGAAAACTTCAACAGTGGTCACAGGACGCTGCCCACAGGGTGCTGTTGGCTGGATATTTTTGGTTGGTGGACTATTCTCAGTCCAACAGTGACAGCGAGGTGTTTAAAAACTCCGGCAGCGCTGCTGCGTCTTAACCACTCATACCAGCACAACACACACTAACACACCACCACCATGTCAGTGTCACTGCAGTGCTGAGATTGATCCTGGGAGAGTCCTGACCATTGAATAACAGCATGAAAGGGGGCTAAAAAAGCATGCAGAGAAACAGATGGACTGCAGTCAGTAATTGTAGAACTACAAAGTGCTTCTATATGGTAAGTGGAGCTGATAAAATGGAGTGTAAAAACAAGGAGGTGGTTTTAATGTTATGGCTGATCAGTGTATGTATATATGGCAAATAAATGCATTCCATCTGCAGCCCATCTCCCCTGAGACTAAGAGCATTTCTGAGAGCGTTACTGTATCACAAAATCAGATTCCAATTAAAGAGCAAGAAATGATATAAAACAAGTCCATCTGCCATTAATAAGCTAAACTAAAAATGTTACTTAAGCATCCATAATAAACTCTTTCAGAACTTTTATCTATATAATATTGTTGACAGTATTCTTGGGTTTATTTTGGCAAATGTGGGTTGAGGTAAGTCTGCAGTAATAAGATACCAATCTAACTACTGCTTTATTTATTAATAATATATTTACTAGAAAGTAATTCTATTCTACTGCATACTACTTACTCATCCTGAGAGTTTCAGTCTTTGGGTGCTTTGATTCTTTAAATAACATTCTTCATAACGGCTGTGTGTAGCAAAGTACAGACTAATTCTAGAACATATTAGTACTTAATGAATTTACAAATGGGCTGGAAGTGGACTTGTAGGCTGTTTGTTATTGTAATGCACAATATATAGAGGCTGAAAAAGCTTTGCATTAAATACTACACGTTACCAACTACACAGTGGTAATATCTATTAAAATTCATACATTATATTACTTTTTTATTTTTTCCTAAAAAGCTCAAGCATTATAAAACATTTCCTACTGCTAAAATAAGCTGAACATGCTTACCCCTTCAAGATGTGTTATGAAGACCTAGGTTATCTTATCCAGAGATGGGTGTGTGGTATTATGCTATGTTTACTTTGTTACAGTTCTTGCTATTTTTTTAGAGGCTGAATCTCAAATGTCATCCACTTGGCGAGGTTACTGTGTATGTGGATTATTATTATTATTCAAAACGCAATGTAGTGTACGTGTGCAATAAAAATGAAATCGGTTGGGATTTGGTCTGTTTAGAAATAGCCCTGAGCTCAGGATTGTGAAATATTGCAGATTACAGTGGAAAAATAAACACGAGGCATCATTTTATGATATTTGATTATTGTCTTCATGTGATTTTTTTTTTTTTACTTATTACCATATATTTACAGTGGCAGTGTAAAAGTCTACTTTTTTAGCCTGCTTTCACCCTGTTCTTCAATGGTCAGGACCACCACAGAGTAGGTATTATTTAGGTGGTGGGTGATTCTCAGCACTGCAGTGACACTGACATGGTGGTGGTGTGTTAGTGTGTGTTGTGCTGGTATGAGTGGATAAGATGCAGCAGCGTTGCTGGAGTTTTTAAATACCGTGTCCACTCACTGTCCACTCCTACCTAGTTGGTCCACCTTGTAAATGTGAAGACAGGGATGATCGCACATCTATTGCTGCTGTTTGAGTTGTTCATCTTCTAGACCTTCATCAGTGGTCACAGGACGCTGCCCATGGGGCACTGTTGGCTGGATATTTTTGGTTGGTGGACTATTCTCAGTCCAGCAGTGACAGTGAGGTGTTTAAAAAAACTCAATCAGTGCTGCTGTGTCTGATCCACTCATACCAGCACAACACACACTAACACACCACCACCATGTCAGTGTTACTGCAGTGCTGAGAATGATCCACCACTAAAAATAATACCTACTCTTTGGTGGTCCTGACCATTGACAAACAGGTTAAAAGAAGGCTAAAAAGTTATGTAGAGTAACAGATGGACTACAGTCAGTAATTGTAGAACTACAAAGTGCTTCTATATGGTAAGTGGAGCTGATAAAATGGCCAGTGAGTGTAGAAACAAGGAGGTGGTTTTAATGTTATGGCTGATCAGTGTATATGCGCAGCACTTGACAAGGATGATAAACTGACATGAAAATTATCTACTCCTCTTGCCGTGAATATAACCACAGCGTAAAACAACTAAATAAATAAGAGACGTTGCAGCAACACAGCAATAGATTAAATCAGGATAAGCTTTTAATACAGACTAATGGAACCACTGGTGTGAATGTGTTAGCTTTAAAGTAATGGTTAGTGAATGATTTATCAGTATCAGTATCCAGCCTGTCTATGCTCCTGGAGTTTGTGTATGTGCCACGCCCCTCTCTCAAAGAGCACAGGCTGAAGCCAGTGCCCCTCATTGTGGCTGGTCCCCTGCTAATCACCCACAGGTATATAAGAGGGCAGCTGTGGGTCTGCCAGTTGGGACTATTTTGGTTTGACTCTGTCAAGTCGGTTTGTTCCTTGCTCATGTTCGTTTGGTTTGGTTCTGTTAGCTTTTGTTTGTCTGTTAGCTCCTGTTAGTTCCAGTTAGCCCCTGTCTGTCTGTTAGCTCCTGTCTGTTTGTTACTGTCTAAGCCTTGTTTTGTCTTGTTTCTGTGTGTCTTAGTCTAGTTGAGCTTAGGGTTTTTGTTTATGTTTAGCATTAGCTTAGGGCTCTTGTTTAGCTTTAGCTTTGTTCATGTGTGTTTAGATTAGCTTTAGCATTTAGATTAACATTGTTAGCATAGGTCATGTGTTAGTCTGTCTTGTCTTGTTCTATCCTGTCTTGTGTTTTATCATCATTAGACTTTGTAAAACATATCTGCATGTGTGTCCACCCCTCTTGTCTCGTCTAGCCTTAATACGTTACACTTGTTAATTCTTGTGTGTGTTCCTGTTGTGTTCAAGACATCAAATGCTGCTTAGTGACCAACAAGCAAATCAATGGACTCATTGATCGCACTGAATTAAATTAAAATAAATACAAATCTATGATGTAAAACGCTAGTTTAAGGATGGCTTTACTTCTGATATGGCACCTCTGAATAATGCATGTGCATAATCCGAAGTGGCACGAATACCCACATTTAGATTTATTACATTTAGAACCCTCTCTTTTATTATCCCTTGTGAAAAGCTTCTTTGATGGCACTTAACTTTTTAATGACACTTTATTAAAAGAGGTCAGCCCCAAAGAATGAGGCTGTAGAATTCCAAAACCTCCAATTTTTACATTATTATAGATTTAAGAGCTAGTTTATTAGCAGTTTGTTCATTTGTATTCTGTCTGCTCATGCTAATATTTACATAATGTCATGATGACTATGGCTTTTTTTTGTATTCCTGAGTTAATATTTCGGCATAGCGCTTATTTATTCATTTTCAGTCAGTGCTTCATTGTGATAAGGACTGCAGTGGGTCCGAGGTTACATGGAAAGTAGGGAAATATACCCTGGACAGGGTGCAAATCCACTGAAGAGCATCATACATTCACCCATTCACACCTTAAAGCAATGTAAAGTAACTAGTTTACTCACTAGCAAGTTTTTACTGACTAGAAATGATAAACTAGGACAATATGCCTAACTCCTTACAGACTGTGACCGGGTACAAGGTTTGTTCCCATAGCACTAGGGTCCTGGAGCTGTGCAGCACCAACAGCACTTGCTGAACTCTTGTTGCGTCATTAAAAATATAACATACACTGATCAGCCATAACATTAAAACCACCTCCTTGTTTCTACACTCACTGTCCATTGTATCAGCTCCACTTACCAAATAGAAGCACTTTGTAGTTCTACAATTACTGACTGTAGTCCATCTGTTACTCTGCATGCTTTGTTAGCCCCCTTTCATGCTGTTCTTCAATGGTCAGGACACTCCCAGGACCACCACAGAGTAGGTATTATTTTTAGTGGTGGATTTAGTGGCTGGAGTTTTTAAATACCGTGTCCACTCACTGTCCACCCTATTAGACACTCATACCTAGTTGGTCCACCTTGTAGATGTAAAGTCAGAGACAATCTCTTATCTATTGCTGCTGTTTGAGTTGATTATCTTCTAGACCTTCAACAGTGGTCACAGGACGCTGCCCATGGGGCGCTGTTGGCTGGATATTTTTGGTTGGTGGACTATTCTCAGTCCAGCAGGGACAGTGAGGTGTTTAAAAACTCCATTAGCGCTGCTGTGTCTGATCCACTCATACCAGCACAACACACATTAACACACCACCACCATGTCAGTGTCACTGCAGTGCTGAGAATGATCCAACACCCAAATAATACCTACTCTGTGGTGGTCCTGGGAGAGTTTTGACCATTGAAGAACAGCATGAAAGGGGTCTAACAAAGCATGCAGAGTAACAGATGGACTACAGTCAGTAATTGTAAACTACAAAGTGCTCCTATATGGTAAGTGAAGCCGATAAAATGGACACTGTGTGTAGAAACAAGGAGGTGGTTTTAATGTTATGGCTGATTGGTGTATATTGTAAAATCAAGGGTTTCTACCAGTTATTATTGGCTTCTCTAAACTTCCCCTTAATTGAACATGGTGCCAAAACTTTTGTAGGGCAACACTCACTAATTCAAAGTGTATTCCTGGCCCAGTGTTTAGTGTCTAGTGTTTCTGAGAGTCAACGGGCCCACTGCAACCCTAATCAGAATAAGGCCATTAAATGGTGTGTGTGTGGTGTGTGTGTGGTGTGTGTGTGGTGTGTGTGATCCACTTAAATATTTCTGATAGGTGTCTCAAGTTTTGAAATCCGCCCATCATTCCTCTCTGCAATTGGACAGGTTATCAGTCACCATAGCTACCCTGCAATTTGTCATCACTGGTGATCTATAATCTATCATCTCCAAATTCTGTGCATTTATACATCATAAACAAATATATCTACTTCAGCCACCCACATCACCGGATCCATCATTCTCTTGACACTTTAACTGCATCCATACGTGAGCTGTGTAATTATGTTAAAAATGATGCATCTCAACCTTACGAATTCAAATCTCAGTTTTGCTAATTGCCAGCTTGGGGGAAAAATGGGGGAGGGGGTGCAAAAAAAAAAACGGAACCATCAGGGCCCTGTAGGTCCACAGAGAGAGCCTAAGATATTCTAAAATAATATAAAATACAGCAATCTGCTTGTGTTAAAGAGGGACATTGAGGATAGTTATACATTGAGGATAGTTATACTTCCATCAGTTTCACTAATAAAAGGTAATATGACTATTATTAATTTCATTAAAGTCATATTTAATTTTATATTCTTGAAATATTACAACAAATGTGTGTATATATACTGTATATATACTGTGTATATATATATATATATATATATATGTTTTTTTTTTGTTTTTGTTTTTTTACACACACACCAATCAGCCATAACATTAAAACCATCATTCTTAGCACTGCAGTGACACTGACATGGGGTGATGTGTTAGTGTGTGTTGTGCTGGTATGCGTGGATCGGACACAGCAGTGCTGATCGAGTTTTTAAACACCTCACTGTTACTGCTGGACTGAGAATAGTCCATCAACCAAAAATATCCAGCCAACAGCACCCTGTGGGCAGCGTCCTGTGACCACTGATGAAGGTCTAGAAGATGACCAACTCAAACAGCAGCAATACATGAGCGATCGTCTCTGACTTTACATCTACAAGGTGGACCAACTAGGTAGGAGTGTCTAATAGAGTGGACAGTGAGTGGACACGGTATTTAAAAACTCCAGCAGCTCTGCTGTGTCTGATTCACTCATACCAGCACAACACACACTAACACACCACCACCATGTCAGTGTCACTGCAGTGCTGAGAATCATCTACCACCCAAATAATACCTGCTCTGTGGTGGTCCTGTGGGGGTCCTGACCATTGAAGAACAGCATGAAAGGGGGCTAACAAAGCAGGCAGAGAAACAGATGGACTACAGTCAGTAATTGTAGAATGTCTATATGGTAAGTGGAGCTGATAAAATGGACAGTGAGTGTGGAAACAAGGAACACTTGACAAGGTTTTAATGTTATGGCTGATCGGTGTATATCTATATATATATATATATATATATATAAGAAATGGTGTATATCATATATACATAATTATATGTCATATATATATATATATATATATATATGACATATAATTATGTATATATGATATACACCATTTCTTTAGACACTCACTGAGTGCAACCACTAAGCTGCACCTCAGTGTTTGCAGTAATACAGTAAAAAATTCTTCTCTGCATTAAATTAATATGCAGCTTGTAGTTGTGCTTTCTATTTACTTAAAAAAGTGATCAAATTAATTGGCTCAATAACCTGTCTAATGAATAAACAGCATCTTTAACATTGCTGCAGTAACATTACTGTTTGTGTGACAGGCAAGAGTTTGACTAGAAGATTTATGGTTAGTTTACACTTCTCTGTCTGTCTATTATTTACTTCACGGCAGCAGTTTTTACTTCCTATAATTTACCTATTTTCCTATTGCAGTTTTAATATTAATCATGGTGATTTAGGAGGTCTTGAACAGGCCTTGACTTCATCCTGTTAAAAAAAAAAAAAAAAGCTTAGCTGTTTTTGTGGCAACATTATCATTTTAGCATATGGGAACACCATAATGTACATGTGGTTCTTCTAAAATGCCTCGCACTGATGACTTTTTTACAACCATACAAATCAATCATTGGACCTAATGATTTCCCCCAGATGGCTGCTCATATTATTATGGATTGCCCACCATACGTAACAGTTGGCAGCAGACACTATGGGTCAAAAACATTCTTTGGCTTTTTTTTCACACTGAAATCTACCCTGATCCAAAAATTATGGTGACCACTGACTAACCAAATCTAGTTTCCTTGCATATTGACACATGCATCTATAGCTGTCAAGTGTCTGTCTATCCCAGTTAGTGAGCTTCCACTTGTGACAACTGTAACTCTTTGTCAAAGCTATTTGTTAATGTTTGCAAGGAACTGCCATGACTTTTCAATTTCTGTGACTGATGCTTGTGTAATTTGAGCCTCATCATCAGAGCTCTTTAATAGCTCATGCATCTTTTTAATTGGCAATCAACCTAATATACACCGATCAGCCATAACATTAAAACCACCTCCTTGTTTCTACACTTACTGTCCATTTTATCAGCTCCACTTACCATATAGAAGCACTTTGTAGTTCTACAATTACTGACTGTAGTCCATCTGTTTCTCTGCATGCTTTGTTAGCTCTCTTTCATGCTGTTCTTCAATGGTCAGGACTCTCCCAGGACCACTACAGAGTAGGTATTTATTAGGGGGTGGGTCATTCTCATGACATGGTGGTGGTGTGTTTATGTGTGTTGTGCTAGTATGAGTGGATCAGACACAGCAGCGCTGCTGGCATTTTTAAATACTGTGTCCTCACTTTCCACTCTATTAGACACTCCTACCTAGTTGGTCCACCTTGTAGATGTAAAGTAACGATCGCTCATCTATTGCTGCTATTTGAGTTGCTCATCTTTGAGATCTTCATCAGTGGTCACAGGACGCTGCCCACGGTGCGCTGTCGGCTGGATATTTTTGGTTGGTGGACTACTCTCAGTCCAACAATGACAGTGAGGTGTTTAAAAACTCCAAAAGCGCTGCTGTCTTATCCACTCATACCAGCACAACACACACTAACACACCACCACCATGTCAGTGTTACTGCAGTGCTGAGAATGACCCACCACCCAAATATTTATATATACTGTATATATATATATATATATATATATATATATATATATATATATACAGGGGTTGGACAAAATAACTGAAACACCTGTCATTTTAGTGTGGGAGGTTTCAAGGCTAAATTGGACCAGTCTGGTGGCCAATCTTCATTAATTGCACATTGCACCAGTAAGAGCAGAGTGTGAAGGTTCAATTAGCAGGGTAAGAGCACAGTTTTGCTCAAAATATTGCAATGCACACAACATTATGGGTGACATACCAGAGTTCAAAAGAGGACAAATTGTTGGTGCACGTCTTGCTGGCGCATCTGTGACCAAGACAGCAAGTCTTTGTGATGTATCAAGAGCCACGGTATCCAGGGTAATGTCAGCATACCACCAAGAAGGACAAACCACATCCAACAGGATTAACTGTGGACGCAAGAGGAAGCTGTCTGAAAGGGATGTTCGGGTGCTAACCTGGATTGTATCCAAAAAACATAAAACCACGGCTGCCCAAATCACGGCAGAATTAAATGTGCACCTCAACTCTCCTGTTTCCACCAGAACTGTCCGTCGGGAGCTCCACAGGGTCAATATACATGGCCGGGCTGCTATAGCCAAACCTTTGGTCACTCGTGCCAATGCCAAACGTCGGTTTCAATGGTGCAAGGAGCGCAAATCTTGGGCTGTGGACAATGTGAAACATGTATTGTTCTCTGATGAGTCCACCTTTACTGTTTTCCCCACATCCGGGAGAGTTACGGTGTGGAGAAGCCCCAAAGAAGCGTACCACCCAGACTGTTGCATGCCCAGAGTGAAGCATGGGGGTGGATCAGTGATGGTTTGGGCTGCCATATCATGGCATTCCCTTGGCCCAATACTTGTGCTAGATGGGCGCGTCACTGCCAAGGACTACCGAACCATTCTGGAGGACCATGTGCATCCAATGGCGGTGCCGTGTATCAGGATGACAATGCACCAATACACACAGCAAGACTGGTGAAAGATTGGTTTGATGAACATGAAAGTGAAGTTGAACATCTCCCATGGCCTGCACAGTCACCAGATCTAAATATTATTGAGCCACTTTGGGGTGTTTTGGAGAAGCGAGTCAGGAAACGTTTTCCTCCACCAGCATCACGTAGTGACCTGGCCACTATCCTGCAAGAAGAATGGCTTAAAATCCCTCTGACCACTGTGCAGGACTTGTATATGTCATTTCCAAGACGAACTGACGCTGTATTGGCCGCAAAAGGAGGCCCTACACCATACTAATAAATTATTGTGGTCTAAAACCAGGTGTTTCAGTTATTTTGTCCAACCCCTGTATATATATGTATAGTTCATTGTTAAAGCTATTTTCTTTTTTCTGTGTGTTGATCTTCTACTACTCTTTTAGTATTTGAAACTTTCTGTTAGGAAGATGATGCTGCCTATAAACTTTTGGTTGGAACTGATTACCATCCAAATAATATCTGGTCAGTGTAGGTCCTATGGAGGTTTCATTTACATGAAAAATAGGGTATATAGGGGGACATTAACTGTATACACACAGTTCTTCTGTATGGTAGATGTAGCTTATAAAATAACCACTGAGTGTGCCTACCAGATAGGGGTACCTAATAAAGTGCTTGGTCCCTATATGCCATCTATTAAATGACTGCATGTAGCTCTATGAAAATTCTTAAAGAAAACAGAAGTCATTGGCTAAACCTAAATTAGTATTTCCTGGATTTTCTGCCAATGGAAGTGGGCGGCATGGTGGCTCAGTGGGTAGCACTGTCGCCTCACAGTGAGAAGGTCCTGGGTTCAATTCCCAGGTGGGGCGGTCCGGGTCCTTTCTGTGTGGAGTTTGCATGTTTTCCCTGTGTCTGTGTGGGTTTCATCCGGGAACTCCGGTTTCCTCCCACAGTCCAGAGACATGCAAGTGAGGTGAATTGGAGATACTAAATTGTCCATGATGGTGTTTGACATTGAACTTGTGAACTGAATGAGTAACTACTGTTTCTGTCATTAATGTAACAGATACTGAAAGATCCTTCAATAATCTAATGTCTAAAACATGTCACAATATAAATTTAAGTTTATATTGCATGCTCATGTTCTCTTGTGTATGCATGTGTTCTTCATACAGTCTAACAGCAGTCCAATGACAGTCTAATAACAGACTAACCCAACCTAACAGGACGCTACAGCAGCCAAATTGGTGTCGCACCATAACTAACTTGCCTTGGGAAACAATTAAAGAAAGGCAGTGAACAAATTATTTGTTTTGACCAAACGGGGACATGCAGCATCAGTAATCTTGCCAACGATCTAATGGAAGGTCAAGAGATTATTCTTTATTTTGCTTTGATAGTCCCCTGTCTACTCTGTAAGCTCAAACAGAGCTATTTCACTCTGGTAAAACATAAGGATTACTGTATGGGCTTGTCTGTTTATTAAAAGGCTTTGACTCATTCAAAGCAGACAAAACAGGTCAAGGTGCTTAGTGTGTGGAAAGCATACAACAGAATTCTCTTCATGAAGAAAAAAAGACCCTGTATTCACAGTTTTTAATCCTAAAACAGATTTACACTGTGATTTCACTGGTCTTATAACATCATTACTTGTCATACTATATTAGATACAAAATATTTCACAATGTTAAATTAAAAACAACAAATGTGTAAAATCGTGTGCACTCAGTGTCAGGTACAGTAATATGATCAGATTCTTTAACGTCAAATCTTCAAATACACCATCAGGTTATATACAGTGGTGTTCAAAAAAATAGCAGTCCAACACCATTAACCTGATAAATCACTGTTTTTAGTAGAAGTGATATTTCTGCATAGCAAAAAATGTACTTGAAAGTGTAGTAGAGTAATGAAAACAAAACAAACCCAACAATTAGAACATGCATGCCGTTCATTCTGAGTAATCGAAGCATTGATTGAAAGGGGGTTGTTCAAAATAATAGCAGTGACGAGTTCAATTGGTGAAGTCATTCATTCTGCAGAAGAACGTGTGTAAATTTTGGCCCTTATTTAAGGTAGGAGGGTGGCAAATGTTGCACAGGTTGGTCATAGCGCATTTCCTTCTGAAATACTGGGTAAAATGGGTTGTTCCAGGCATTGTTCTGATGAACAGCGTACTTTGATTAAAAAGTTGCTTGTAGAGGGAAAAAACATACAGAAAAGTGCAGCAAATGATAGGCTGCTCAGCTAAAATGATCTCAAATGCCTTGAAGTGACAACCAAAACCTGAAAGATGCGGAAGGAAGCGTGGAACTACTGTTCGAATGGATCAAAGAATAGCCAGAATGGCAAAGGTTCAGCCAATGATCACCTCCAGAAAGATCAAGGAACATCTGAAGTTACCAGTAAGTACAGAAGATGATTCAGTGAAGCCAATTTACCAGCAGGAACTCCTTGCAAAGTCCCGTTGTTAAGAAACAGACGTGTCCTGAATGGGTTCAAATATCCCAAAGAACACATTGACTGGTCCAAAGAGAAATGGCTTAACATTTTGTGGACTGGTGAAAGCTAAATTGTTCTATTTGGGTCTAGTGGCCGTAGACAGTATGTCAGACGACCCCTGAGCACTGAATTCAAGCCCAAGTTCACTGTAAAGACAGTAAAGCATGGTGGTACAAAATGATGATATGGGGATGTTTTTCATACCATGGTGTTACGCCTATTTATCACATACGAGGGATCATGGATCAGTTTAAATATATCAGAATACTTGAGGAGATCATGTTGCCCTATGTCGAAGAAGAAATGTCCTTAAAATGGGTGTTTCAACATGACAATGACCCAAAACATCTTGACTACAGACAAACAAGATTGAGGTAATAGAGTGGCCAGCCCAATCCCCTGACTTCAATCCCATAGAGAACTTGTGGGCTGATATCTGAGACATGTTTTTTTGAGGCAAAACCCAAAATGCAGAAAAACTGTGGAACGTAGTCTGATCATCCTGGACTGGAATACCTGTTCAGAGGTGCCAGAAGTTGGTCGACTCCATGCAACATAGATCTCAGAAACAATTGTTATACTAAATATTAGTTCAGTAATTTAAAGTAAAGTGAAACCTCAAACATTTTTTCATGTTATAGATAATTTTTTTTAGTTTTTTTTAAGAAAAATGCTGGCACTGCTATTTTTTTGAACAACCTAATATAAATTTTTCTTAATTTTCTGTAAAGGATGAACACAAACTGGCTAAATTTTAATAATGTTTTGATTTAGAATTAAAAGTGTAGTATTTTCAATGCATTTGCATTTATGGAAATAAAAATTATTATAATGATTTTGTGCTTTATTCGGTTTTTTGAAATCACTGCTATTTTTTTGAACACTACTGTAAATCACAAAATCACACTGGCATAATGGTGGGTGTGTTATGCCTGAATAAATCACAGTTTAAAAGGTGAAGAAAGATTTAAGGCATTATGACTAGTAAATATACACCGATCAGCCATAACATTAAAACCCCCTCCTTGTTTCTACACACATTGTCCATTTTATCAGCTCCACTTACCATATAGAAGCACTTTGTAGTTCTACAATTACTGACTGTAGTTACCATCTGTTTCTCTGCCTGCTTTGTTAGCCCCCTTTCATGCTGTTCTTCAATGGTCAGGACCCCCACAGGACCACTACAGAGCAGGTATTATTTGGGTGGTGGATCATTCTCAGCACTGCAGTGACACTGACATGGTGGTAGTGTGTGTTGTGCTGGTATGAGTGGATCAGACACAGCAGCGCTGATGGAGTTTTTAAACACCTCACTGTCACTGCTGGACTGAAAATAGTGCACCAACCTGTGACCATGGCTGGATTACTGACCGGGCCAGTGGGGCCAGCGCCCAGGGGCCCTTGAGGTCAGGGGGCCCCGGGGGGGCCCTGGCCCAAAACATTTTGCAATGCCTATCAACATTTATGATACAATATATTTTTATTTCCGAGGGCCCTCCATTTTAAGGATCCTCTGACTATTAGGGACTTTGACCCCAGGGCCTCTTGGGGGCCCTAGCCATGCTTTTGGGGGCCCTAGCCATGCTTTTGGGCCCCTTATGAAAATGGATGAGGCGTTGTGGCACTGCTCTGACTTTGACTTCTGGCTATTAGGGGTCCTAGGAAAGAGGGGGGCATATTTTTAGAGGGCCCTGGTTATGAGAGCCCCTATCAGGGGGCCCTAGAGAAGAGCAGGGCATACCATTAGAGGGCCCTTGATCACGAGGGCCCCTGCTATGGGGCCCTTGACTTCCATAGAAGTGGTTTACCATGGCTCCTTGACTTTCTAGGGACCTACAAATTGCCAGGCAAGCTACCATATTTCATATTTCATTCAGGATTAGGATGTGCCAAAACCGCCTGAACTCACTGTCACTTCTGGCCATTGAATCAGATTTGGTCAGACAGCTTAATTTTGATGAATTAGTGGATGGCTTTGCAAGAAAGAAGAGTAGAAAGAAACTTATATAAAATAGATTCTTGTGTTAGGGTTAGTTATTGACAGGTTGTTTAATGTATTAATTTATTTATGTTTTTTTGCGGGGGGGGCGTGGGGTGGGGGTGGGGGGTGTTGCCCTGGGCAACTCTTTGCCCAGGGGCCCAGACTATCCTTAATCCGTCCTTGCCTGTGACCACTGATGAAGGTCTAGAAGATGACCAACTCAAACAGCAGCAATAGATGAGCGATCGTCTCTGACTTTACATCTACAAGGTGGACCAACTAGGTAGCAGTGTCTAATAGAATGGACAGTGAATGGACACGGTATTTAAAAACTCCAGCAGCGCTGGATCCACTCATACCAAGGCAAGGCAAGGCAAGGCAAGGCAAGGCAAGTTTATTTGTATAGCACCTTTCATACACAGTGGCAATTCAAAGTGCTTTACATAAGGAAAAATTAAAAATTAAAAGCATTAAAACATTCCTGAGATCTAGAACCTCAGAAAGACTTCTTGTAAACATTTAGTTACAATTAAAAACATGAAATTCAAACGAGAGATAAAAATTAAGAACTTGAAAAATTTAATGAAAATATTGTAAAATATACCCTACAATTTGGTAAATACGAAATTAAAACAAGAGAAATAAGCAAATAAAACATAAAAACTAAAAGAAAATATAGTAAAATATACCTTAGTCTGTACCAGACTCATTTAAGTGGCTCCAATAATGATTTACTAATATAATTACTTACTTAAGTAAGTTTAATGTTATAAGACCTAATGTATGCTCTAAGTAAAATATCAGTATTTGCATCCTGATCTCGTACGCATGCATATGTATGTATATATACTCTACACACACAAATCTCCAAACTGTCATTTCTGTGCCGTTCGGTTGCCAGATTGCTACAGTGTCAAAACGTATTTCAAAATCCGCCAAAACGCACGGAAAACCACCCAAACATACTCATGAAAAACGTTATACTAATTTAATGCTAATATCTTACAGATCAGTAATTATAATCTTAGTGACAGTTGAAGTATTTTTATTTGCAATGTCGTGATACCCTGAAACCTGCTAATTTCCCAGCCAGTTTCAAATAAAATCCGTCCAATCTTGCAACATAGGCCATTACAAATGTACATTAATATTCTTAAGGGAATCTAGCCATTGGCAACAAGACATGGTAACCCAGGTGCTGGGTTGAGAAAATAACCTAACCGTTGGGTTATTTGAGTGAGAAATAACCCAGCAAGGTAACCCAACTGCCTCAACCCAGCGTTTAGGTAGAAAAAAACAACCCAGCATTTTTTAGAGTGTATGTACATCATTCCTGTGACTGATGCATCACCTTAACCAAAACTACATTCGTCTTGAATACGCCTTCAGGAACCTCCAGTCATGATCATTCTTCATAAATAATATGTTGTATAAAGTGGATTTAAGAGATCCCGACGTAAGAGTGGAAGACAAACTAGCGTCCGAGGCCTTCAGCGACGCAAAAAATGTCCACGCTGTCACATCCTTGTTATCCATCACATCCGTCCTAACAAAATTATGTCGAGCAGTGAGACAAAAGCTAATTAGGAGGCAAACAGACGTATACAGGCACCATGTTTTTTTTTTTTTTTTTTTGTTTGTTTGTTTTTTGTATCTGAAGCCACTCAGCCCACATGAAAGTCTGCAGAAGGATTTTGAAGTGTCAGTTAGGCGAGAGTGCTACTTGTCCTTGACTGCTGTCACAGAAAATCATTTCCAGCATCAAATGTTTTCCTTTTTCCCTCTTTTCTAACACTTTTAAATCCCTGCTCTTTTTCTCTGTGCAGTGGCATTCAGAGTTGAAAAATCTAGCTGGAAAGGTTGAGCAAGGTTGCAGTTTCACTTAATGGTGTAAAATGGGCAGAAGGGTTGAAAGGTTAAAAAGAGTTCTAAGTGAAATGAGGTCCTGATTTACTATAATCCAAGATAAAGAGTACAAATCAGTCCTACTGGGATCTTGCTGTGGTTTTTATGTTTGTTTTTGGGGTAAAATGCTTGATCTGTGCACTGATATTGCTATTACTGTGTTATTTTTTTATTATTTTTTCTTTTCTACAATCATGCAGTGCTAGTCAGTCCATATAAGTGTATGTATATTATCATAATAACTACATAATATTTTGTTACAGTACTTAAGTATTTTTTTGGAGTATCTGTACTTTATTGGAGTGTAAAAATTTACTCCACTACATTTCCAAAAGAAATTGTGTACTTTTACTTTGATACATTTGCCGTATGTAAATTTGTTACTCATACTACAAAATAAAATGACAACAATCTCTAGCTAAAAGATGTGTGACAAACTGCACGCAGGTTTGGCGAATCTGTGCTTGTAAATTAGATCAGCGGTTAAGCACATTATTGCGCAAGTGCAAACAGGTTCTCTAAAATCGTGTCTTATGTTCACCCAAAGATCTGGAAATATCGCCATTTCAGAACCTCCCCGTCCAACACACTGATGTAAGTTAAGAATGAATAACAAAGTAAAGCCGCAGCATCATAGTTTTTATTTCTTATTATTCGCTTTAAGTCAATTTAATTTCAACTCTTAACATGCATATGCATGCATTTTAGGCCTTCAACACATTTCAAAAAAGTTGGAACAGGGCAAATTAGGGCTAGTAATGAGGTAAGAAAAAAAAAAAGTAAATAATTACATGATTTCAAACAGGTAATGTCAACAGCTGATTATAATCATGTATTGGCACAAATCATGTTCAGATAAAGGAATAAAATGTGTTTTGTTCTATAAATTCTTATACTGTGAAGATCTGGTTTTTCTGTAGATGTAAGATCGGCTCCATTGTTAAGGTGTGTTACAGACTTAAAACAACAATCTTCATATATTTCAAAATTCTGATTGCTTCCGTTTTTATTAACAGCATTTACTTTTACTTCTACTTTTAATACTTAAGTACATTAAACATCAGATACTTTTAGACTTTTACTCAGGTAACATTCTAAAAGGTGACTTACTTCTATTAAAGTAAATTTCTGGTAAAATACTTTTACATTTACTCAAGTATGGCCTTCAGGTACTTTATACACCACTGCAATTTGCAGTACCTTATACTCTCAGTGTAACAGTCTCAGGCATTTGAGATATAGTGTGTAAGAAAAGAGCAGTTTGCGCCCTACTTAAGCACATAAATATGCACAATGAAATGAAACAAAATATTAAAATGAATCATATTTTGGACATTCTTTTGCTTTGTGGTTGAAAAAATAGAACTCAGTCATTGTCTTTAGATTGTGATCTGCAGCATTATTGCGAAGTGTAATTTATTCATACCTATACTTATACAAATCTGCATTACCTATGGCTAGGGCCCTACTAAATTTACAGGAAAATGTGCTTAATTTTACAAACCTAATTTTCCAAAAACCACCAATTACTGGCTTGTTCTTTTAAGGCACGGCACAGACTACAGAGATGATCACATGTGTAGAGAAGCGCACTTTTCCATTGATTATGGAATCCTCAATGTGTGACAATGCACTCAATATGTAAACACACATCAAACGTTGTCAGCACACTACACCACACACCAAGTCTGTTACATTAACTTAATTATGATGCTGTATGATTGCTAGGACCGCCTCATATTGTGCCTCATATTTAATATACTAAGTGAATGAAGAATGTTAAATCGCTAAACACACACCTTAAATTTAAATTTTCACAGCAAATTGCATATTCCACATTTCATGGGAAACTGCTTATTTTACAGTAGGGCCTTAACTATGGCATTTAAATAATTGTTGCAGGTGGCTTATGTGTAATTGCTCAAATAATCCAATGCAAAAACATTTAACATTTAGATGTGCACTGAACAGTTATATTATTATAATATTAATATTCTTACAAATGAGTTGTTTACATTCCTCTTGCTAGCCATATTATAGATCACTCAACAATCTTTACTGCTCACAAATAAAAACAAAGAACACCTCCCTGCTAAATGGCTAAGACTGTACGGTATATTAACAAATAAAAATATTAATAAATAAATAAAAAATTTCTCCTATGTGAGTGTGACATGTTCATGCTGGATGAGTATTTGTATAATTATAAATAAACTAGGTCACACGATGGCCCAGTGGAACGGTCTAGGTCATTTCTGTGTAGAGTTTGCATATTCTCCCTGTGTCTGTGTGGGTTTCCTCCTGGAGCTCCGGTTTCCTTTCACAGTCCAAAGTCCCTAGAGCTACTACAATTGCCCTGTGTGTGTGTGTGCGTGTGCGTGTGTGTGTTTGCCCTGTGACTGGCGACCTGTCGTGAAATTTCCTCGCTACTAAATATTCCACAGTCGACTGTCAGTGGTATTATAACAAAGTGGAAGCGATTGGGAACAACAGCAGCTCAGCCACGAAGTGTTAGGCCACGTAAAATGACAGAGCCGGGATTATGGTGTGGGGTTGTTTTTCAGGAGTTGGGCTCGGCCCCTTGGTTCCAGTGAAAGGAACTATTAATGCTTTAGCATACCAAGAGATTGTGGACAATTTCATGCTCCCAACTTTGTGGGAACAGTTTGGGGATGGCCCCTTCCTGTTCTAACATGACTGCGCACTACTGCACAAAGCAAGGTCCATAAAGACATGGATGAGCGAGTTTGGTGTGGAAGAACTTGACTGGTCTGCAAGTTGAGTCCTGACCTCAACCAGATAGAACACCTTTGGGATGAATTAGAGTGGAGACTGCGAGCCAGGCCTTCTCATCCAACATCAGTGTCTGACTTCAGAAATGTGCTTCTGGAAGAATGGTAAAAAATTCCCATAAACACACTCCTAAACCTTGTGGAAAGCCTTCCCAGAAAAGTTGAAGCTGTTACAGCTGCAAAGGGTGGGCCGACATGATATTAAACCCTATGGATTAAGAATGGGACGTCACTCAAGTTCATACGTGTGTGAAGACAGACGAGCTAATACTTTTGACAATATAGTGTACATATATGATTAGTAGCTGCTCTTTAGTTGCATTAAATAAAACTTGTTAGTTCACCAGCTATCACATTTAAAACACTTGCACATTGTTTTACAAACAAAGCCTAATGAATCAGAGTGACGGTGCTTTCTGAAGGCTTTTAGCAGTGGTTTTTCTCCTTATGATCATTTTTTATGATAAAAAATGGTGCTGCATGAGTGTGAGGGTGGAAGAGATAGAGAGCAAGAAAATGTATGATGATGGCAGTGTAAATATGCGTGGGTCTGTCCATAAACTGTGATTGCATGGTATATTCTACTGAGTGAATCTGATTTAATATGTGTGCATCGCTGGATGTGTGTAGGTGAAATGATTTGCTTAGGGAGAGAAAAGAAAAAAAACAACTTTTATTAGGATTCTGCTTGTGTTCAGTAAACACTTTTCTTCAGTCTATCAAAGCTTTGCTGTATGAATACATTGTGTGTGTGTGTGTGTGTGTGTGTGTGTGTGCATTCTCAAGGCAAAGCTTGAGGTTTTATTGTGTGGTATAAAAATGTAGGTGTTAATTTGAATCATCTTAAGTTACTGAGGATAAAAAAAGTAAAGATGAATGTGATTTATCTCTTAAGAGTAACTGGGTAATTTAATAGTGTTTGTTGATTGGCTATTTGGGGGGGATTTAACACAACAGCACTTTTCCTTCTTGGACGCATCAGAACCACCCAGACCAAAACACTGACGAACCAAGGGCACAGGCATTACATGGTGGCTCTGTGGGTAGCACTGTCGCCTCACAGCAAGAAGGTCCTGGGTTCGATTCCAAGGTGGAGCAGTCATAAATTTTACTTATGCATTTTCTCCCAATTTAATGTAGTCAATTTGTCTTCCGCTGCTGGGGGATCCCTGATTGCAGTCGAGGTGGGTATATTGCTGCTCACGCATCCTCCGACCCACGTGCAGAACCCTTAGCGGAACCCTTTTTCACCTATGCACTCTGCACAGGCGCCTCTCCATCTGTCAATCAGGGTCCTTACACAACGTTTGAAGACCCCACCAATATAGTCCGGTCATCCTGCCCTAGCAGAAACGTGTTATGCCCACTAGATGGCACCCAGCTGACCGGTGGCAACGCCGAGTTTCGAACCGAGGAGTTCAGAATCTCTGCACTGGTGTGCTAGCGGAATATCTGCGCCACCTGAGCGCCTGCGGTTTGGGTTCTTTCTGTGTGGAGTTTGCATTGTGATGAATTTATAAAGTACAGTATATACAGTATTGAGCTATGAATCGTGTGTTTCCTCCATTATGAACTGGTGACCTGTCCGGTGTGTTTCCTACCTTTCACCCGGTGAATTGTACCCGCTGTGACCCTGATAGGATAAAGCTTTGGTAAAAAAGACAAATGAATGAATTAATGTTTGTGATACCACCGCTTTCTGTATACATGTATAAAGTATATACAGTATTAAGCTTTAAATAATTTAAAGTTTAAATAAGTGTGTGTGTTTGCCCTGTGACGGACTGGCGACCTGTCCGGTGTGTTTCCTACCTTTCGCCCGGTGAATTGTACCCGCTGCGACCCTGAATAGGATAAAGCAGTGGTAAAGCAGACAATAAATGCACCAGCCCAGATGCAGTAAGTCTCAGGGATTTATCAACTTAACGTAATTCCTTATGAATTTCAGGTGATGTATCCTTGCTGCATGACTCATGTCCCCTTGCTGCATACTGGCTTATCTAATAATAAGCTGGTATAAAAAAAAAAGGGCATTGGTCCTATAACCACACCGTGTGCGTGATTCTAGCCCGAGGGGGACAATCTCTACCCTGGAAATGAAAAATACTCTAAATGTGTTTTATTGCCGTCACTCCCTGCTCCCCTCAGCACTTGAAGCTAATGCATTTTCACTGAGCGCAGCAATAATTTACCACATATATATATATATATACATCCCACACACACACACACATACACAATCTATTTTGCTTATTTTTCCCTTTAAATAAAAAAGCAGAGAAATGAAGAACATTTTAAAGGAACCATTATAAAATGGGCTTTTACAGGTTAAATAGTTTTTACGTAATATGTGATTGTGGTGTTTAATAGAATGTTAGATTAGATAGTGATATTTTCAAACCTGTGCCTTGATAAGAACTACATTTTTAGATGAGTGTGGGTCTGATTCTTGGGCGAAGAGCAGAATACACTTTGAGCAAGGCCCTTAACCCTGTCTGCTCCAAGGATGCCATAAATGTTCCAGCCAGCTTCTGGCGTAGTGATGAAGCATCGCTCCCTACACCCTCCTTTGGATTGGATTCTCACTTAAAATGATGGAATACCCTACGTAGTGCACTTCAGAGGAACAGCTGGTGTGAATGAAACACTCCTACAGAATTGGCGCTAATAGCCGGAAGACCTATTTCTTAACCAATCAGACCTTCTAATTTTATTTTTTAGTAAGAAATGCTGTTATTTGCATTTATTCAGTTTGCAGCATCACACAGATGATGTGTTAATGAAACACTTGATTGGCTTTCTAACGAGTTTTACTTAACAACCAGAAGGTTTTTAATTATAAGCACATTTACAAACTAACAGATTACATTTCTAATGGGACACACGGTTATAAATTTAATAGCATCTGGAAGAACATAAGCTAAGGTAAGCAGTGGTTATGATTTTTTTTTTGCTGTGTTTTGGATTTTGGCTGCTGTGCCATGATTTATTGGGCACTTTTGTTTTGCAATGAAAACAAAACGTACCAGTTTAAGCTTTTAACTGGTACCTTCTTGTTACTGAAATTACATTCATTTGCACAATGACTAGGAAAGTAAAGGCACTAAGTAAAACAGCTAAATACAGATGCTAATCTGTTGTTTTTTATCTGAACTTGCATATTATTCATTTATTTCTACACTACTTTTCCAATATATGTTTTGTGTATATTATATTGACTCGTGACTTGACTCGGATGCTAGTCTAAAGACTCGTGACTTGACTCGGACTCTAGCCTAAAGACTCGTGACTTGACTCGGACTCGTATTTTGTGACTTGTGAACATCTCTACTTAGAAGCTAGCATGTAGCTAAGTGGCTATTTCCCATGAGTGATATACACTAACGGTAGATCTGAGAGCTACACACCCTACAGCCCAAAGGAACAGTTAAACCTGAGCCCTAATACCCACCGAAGCACCGTGTCCCCGAATAAAAAATATTGACCAATAGAGCACTGTGCTGGGGTGGGGGAGGCGTATGAGGGAGAAATATTGAGTTTGTTTCCCAAGATTACCTGTCAGGTTAGTCTGCAGCATTGCAACGCTTCGCTCTGTGGCATTACATTATGTCCCCACAAGCACCAATCAAGTCCCTGACAACCCAGTCTCTCCCAAAAGAAAACAAACAATAAAGCCCCCAGAGAAAGAAATGCATTTCAGAGCCCTTATTCAAAGAGAGCACTGAACTAAACAATATGACTAAAGCGCTTTACCTGGACTTGGGGCCAGACATTTGATTTGCCTTTTCAGACCTTCTCCATTTTAATACAATACCAGTAGATGTAAATTAAAAGTCACACCAGGCTGCAATTCGTTTTACATATGTTGTCCAGAATTGAGCAGGCATAAGTATTGTGTCATACACTGAACAGCCATAACATTAAAACCACCTCCTTGTTTCTACACTTACTGTCCATTTTATCAGCTCCACTTTCCATATAGAAGCACCTTGTAGTTCTACAGTTACTCACTGTAGTCCATCTGTTTCTCTACATACTTTTTAGCCTGCTTTCACCCTGTTCTTCAGTGGTCAGCACCCCCACAGGACCACTACAGAGCAGGTATTATTTAGGTGGTGGATGATTCTCAGCACTGTAATGACGATGACATGGTGGTGGTGTGTTAGTGTGTGTTGTGCTGGTATGAGTGGATCAGACACAGCAGCGCTGCTGGAATTTTTAAATACCGTGTCCACTCTATTACACACTCCTACCTAGTTGGTCCACCTTGTAGCTGTAAAGTCAGAGACGATTGCTGATCTATTGCTGCTCTTTGAGTTGGTCATCTTCTAGACCTTCATCAGTGATCACAGGACGCTACCCACGGGGCGCTGTTGGCTGGATATTTTTGGTTGGTGGACTATTCTGAGTCCAACAGTGACAGTGAGGTGTTTAAAAAGTCCAGCAGCGCTGCTGTGTCTTATCCACTCATACCAGCACAACACACACTAACACACCACCACCATGTCAGTGTCACTGCAGTGCTGAGAATGGTCCACCACCCAAATAATACCTGCTCTGTAGTGGTCCTGGGAGAGTCCTGACCATTGAAGAACAGCATGAAAGGGGGATAACAAAGCATGCAGAGAAACAGATGGACTACAGTCAGTAATTTTAGAACTACAAAGTGCTTCTATATGGTAAGTGGAGCTGATAAAATAGACAGTGAGTGTAGAAACAAGCAGATAGTTTGTGTTATGGCTGATCGATGTAGGTGTGACTTGGAGTTATCTCTTAATATTTATTTATTAGGATTTTAACGTCATGTTTTACACACTTTGATTACATTCATGACAGGACAGGTAATTACTGGTTAAACAAGATTCATCAGTTTAAGTCTTTAATGTCAAACACTGTAGTGGACAATTTTGTATCTTCAATTTACCTCACTTGTATGTCTTTGGACTGTGGAAGGAAACCCACGCAGACACTGAGAGAACATGCAGAAAGTACCTGGACCGCTATACCTTGGAATTGAACCCAGGACCTTGTTGCTGTGAGGCGACAGTGCTACTCACTGAACCACTGTGCCACCTATGTCTCAATATACAATACGTCTCGCTTTGTAAGAGTCCACCACTGGTAGGTCAAAATATGTGGCCAGTGACTGTACGCTTATAGAAAGGGGTACAGGAAAGATGCAACTCTGTTCAACCAGTATGGGGAATCTGAAGGGGAAGTCCTACATGAAATAAGCCCAAATAATGCATAGTGTTAGGGAGAAGAAAAAAAAACCTTTACTCAAACCCCATCCATTATGTCTGGAAGAACGGAAGAATGGTACGCTAGGCCTTATCACCTGACATCACCCAGCCCTCCCCAATGCTCTTATTGCTGAAAGAAAGTAAAATAAATGAATGATGTTATAACAGCATGCATAATAATTCTAAATGAGATGCTCACCAAACAAAAAAAGAAGGGATATGATGTTCAGACGTCCACATGATCTTGATCTGTAGCTGTTCCTCATGTAATACAGAAAGAATGCTATGTTTCTGAAAAATATTATCTCAGGTACTTAATCCATAACAAGAGAAGAATGAACAGCCGGAGCAGCTCTATTCATCATCTGAGTAAGACTTAATCAATATGTCAGGCTTAAAGTACACACAAAAGCTCAGCTTTCGCACTTGTGGGCACGACTCGCTCGCTTTGACTTCGGCTTAAAAAGAAACGAAAGTCGGACGTCCTTCAGAGGCCGATAGGCAGAGACACGACTGCAGCATGAAAAGAACCTAGAGAGAATTGGACCACGAGGGGAAAAGAAGTAATAATGAGATATAAGAAAGGCAGTACTGACAAGGTCTGATATAATAATGATCTGGATCTCGCTTAACTTCGGTGTTTGAAGCCAATATAAGCGGGAGCTGTTTTAGGAAATCTCACAGGATCCCACACACCTGGGTTTTCCTCCATTAGACTCTCCATGGCAACACTTTCCACAAATAATACCAAGTGTCTCAGTAGTTTGAGAGATAGAGTTTAATATGAATGGAATTCATTCATGCTAAACTTATCAAACCGAGGTGTTATGCTGCACAGGGGTCCAATGATGATAGAAGAACAATGGCTGTTGCTCCAAAGTGGTGGGCATATTATTTATTTTATACAACTGATTGTATACACCTATTCGCACTGAATGTGGCCGAAACATGCAAACTCATTGATTAGAAGGAGTGTTTACATTATTTTGGTCATATAGTTTATATCACAATCCTCAAATAACCCTGAAACTTGATGCACATTGCTGAACTTGCTTATATCCATACAATTTTTTTTATGCATTTTTCACCATTTTTCTCCCAAATTTATCATAGCCAATTAGTTTTCTGCTACAGGGGATCCCAGTTGTGTCCGAGGAGGGTATATTTGCCTGCCCCACGGCCCTCCGACGCATGCCCAGCACAGTGTTTGAGAACCTCACCCACTTTATTAATCCGGTCTTTTCCCACACAGCAGACTTTATGGCCAATTATGTCTGCTGCAGGCACTGCCAATAGTGCCCGCTAGATTTTAAAACTGTTGGATAGCCAAACATAGACATTCAAAGACATTCATAGACATTCACCCGCCCCAAACCCCTCTGATACATGCGCAGTCCCTCAACCCCTTCTTTTTCATCCGTGCCTCCATGGATTCTGCGCAGACCCCTTAGGCTGCTAACTAGGGTCCTTGCATAGCGTTTGAAGACCCCACCCACTTCATTAATCTGGTCTTTATGGCCAATTTTGTCTGCTGCAGGCACTGCCAATTGTGCCTGCTAGATGGCGCCCAGCCGACCGATATATCCATACAGTTTTAAAACTGTTGGATAGCCAAAACAGACACTCAAAACTGTTGAGAACCTGCAGCTTACTATTTGCTACTAGAACCTTTACTGGAATCTGGTTCCATAATCTAAGGCTTGCCATATGTACAATATGGCCAAAAGCTGTGAGTAAAGTCATGTGACTAGGAGCAGATATGAAGAGTGAGTTCACCCCAATTGAACAACAAGACACTTCCAGATGAATTTTGGTGATTTCTTTTTTTATTATTAAAGTGTTCAGACTTGCAAAAAATATTTACAGACTCCAAGGAAGAAAGACAAAAAGAGAAAACCAACAAGGCCTCAGTAAGGCTTAGTCTAGGACTACAAAACCATGAGGATTAAATCACTAGTTGTGTCAACCTTAAAGGGAGAAACCTCCCCAACCCATGAAATCTGCCACACATAACATAAAATACATTCTAATAGAATTCCCCAAATGCATCAGGGAAAGACAAGTACACACGCCTGAAACCATAAAAGAAATTCTTACACAAGACAACACAAGATAAGTTTTAACCCACCCCACAGCCATAAAAATGAAAATATAACCCCCCCCCCCCCCCCCCCCCAAAAAAAAAAAAAGACAAAATAAGCAGACAGAAACATAATACCTGTGCACCATGACATTAAAATCCAAGTAAACAAACAAAATATTTTACATAACAGACATTAACATGGTTATTTATTAAGATTAGCCATGTAATCTTTCTTTACCTGTAAATATTAATCTAGCTAGCTTTAATTAGCTTTATTATCTTCCTACAGGTTTGTTCCTGATGAGTTCCCCCCTCCCAGTATCACCGTGGATCCTACCGGGTTCTAGAAAAGGACCCACCCAGCATCTCCACTTCTAAAGGACCTGTGGTAAGTACACGTTATATATTGCATCACAAATACTTACTGTAATGTCCAGTGTTTTGGGTAAAGCATAAAAAAGAAAGTCTTGGTAATGACTCAAGGTTTCAGACACTAGTAATAGTAATAACAATAATTAATTAGATTAATTATAATTTATAATATTTAGTTGTTCAAATAACGCATGAGTCATGAGTCAATGTTGCAACCAAGAACGTGCATTTTAGCACATGTGGTCACTTCCTGTGAGCTTTTGTTAGCCTATTGCTTTAAGCAAAACAAGATTCCACTGAAATAACAGTCCTGTAAATAAATACATAAAATAAGGTCTAGTGGTGAGTTTCTAGACATTTAGTTTGTGGCTATATTTACTACAGGTTGCTGTTATATTTAACCGGGGCGGCACGGTGGCTCAGTGTGTAGCACTGTCGCCTCACAGCAAAAAGCTCCTGGGTTTGTTTCCTAGGTGGGGCAGTCCGGGTCCTTTCTGTGTGGAGTTTGCATGTTCTCCCCATGTCTGTGTGGGTTTTTCTCCAGGAGCTCCGGTTTCCTCCCACAGTCCAAAGACATGCAAGTGAGGTGAATTGGAAATACAAAGTTGTCCATGACTGTGTTTAATGTTAAACTTGTGAAATGATTAATCTACTGAAACGAGTACCAACCGTTTCTGTCATGAATGTAACCAAAGTGTGTAAAATATGACGTTAAAATCCTAATAAATAAATAAATATTTAGCTGACCAGCAGGAATACTTATCATGGCAGCAAGGCTTCAGTTGTAATCATAAACACAGGCTTGACTATAAGTCAATATATTGAGTTTTTCTTTCATTTTTTTTTTAATTACTGACCTTGAACATGGATTAGAAACTGCACTAATTTTACCCACATTTAAAACTGGTTAAGAGGTTGTTACCCGATGTTTCCACTTTACAATAACAACACTTAAAGTTAAGACAAGCAGTCAGGGGCGTAACTACTGGGGGGGCAGGTGCACTGGGGCCCATGGCGAGGGGGGGGGGCCTCCATGACATGAACTCAACCCCCCACCGCACTCCCCTCCCCCCATTGGCTGCACTCGCCAGGTCATTATTATTATATTACAATATTGCAGCCGTGATATGTGAGTGACATTCAGCTCAGCCAATCAGAATGCAGCACCCGATTTATACATGTGCATTCTGCAGTCAGTTAGTTTTGTATATGAGACTCGCCGTATGGCCCCAGCATTGAACCCAATAGGTAGTTCGGGTGCTGGAGCTAGGCAGTCTACAGTGTTGTATCGCTCATTGAAGTCCTGACTAAACAGTTAAAGTGAACTCTACCTTGAAATTTGTTGAGGGGGCCCAATTTATTATTTTTTTTGCACTGGGGCCCATGAGCTCCTAGTTACGCCACTGCAACCAGTAGATTAAGGAAACCATTTTTGTGTAATTTATGTTATTGCACAATGTTTTCTCTCATACTAAGATCTGCTCCAGTTGTTATTCATGCCTCCTTTGGAGATTGTGTTTGGCTCAAGTTGTCCTCTAGGCGTTTGTCAGCTCCACCTTTAGCTTGTGAGTGTTTTTATTGTATCTATAATAGATACTCCAGACCGTCATAGCTCTGTGATAAGCAATGATATAAAGCTTTCTGAATATATCTTATCTTCTTGCTGTGAGTCGAGCTTAAACGCACCAGATGCCCCATTTTATTCATTACAGATGCTCTGTAAAAAGACACGTTTTACATTTCTGACAACCCACATTCCAAAACTTTTAACAGCACCTCATCTTTAGGTATGATTTTAATCTAATCATAATTCATGAATGAGAAGTGATGTGTTTTATAACAGACACAGAAGCTCAAATCTATTCAGCCTGCCAAGAATAGCAGGAGTAACAGTATAAACAGACTTTTTTATTACATCAGAAATACTTTTAACTTTTGGAGCAGTTACTCGGTTTGGTTTATTTTAGACTAGATTCCTCACAAGTGTTTGCTTTCAGCGTGCGATCCTTCAGTTCATAAGAACATAGGTTCAACCCAAGAAGCCACTAAATAAAATATGAAGTCCTGTTTTTGCATCTTTCATCTTTAAAAACGGCTGCTGGGGAGGCTGAGCCGCGCTCTGCTCCCTCTTGACCATGTTAAAACATACCGTGATCACAACATATCTTCTGCATGTAGAATTCCAGCAAATTAGGCAATGCAGTTAAAGATCTGAGCAAGGTTTAAATGTAAGTTTTATTATTTTTACTTTAATCTATTTACCCTGTGACTAAGTGACCGTGCATCTAAATTGGTCATTTAAAATTAATAAACTGTGTTAAATTAAAGGAACAACATACACCGATCAGCCATAACATTAAAACCACCTCCTCTTTTTACACTCACTGTCCATTTTATCAGCTCCACTTACCATATAGAAGCACTTTGTAGTTCTACAATTACTGACTGTGGTCCATCTATTTCTCTAAATGCTTTGTTAGCTTTGTTTGTGGCTATATTCACTACAGGTTGCTATTATATTCAGCCGTCCAGCAGGAATACTACATTTACATTTTCGGCATTTAGCAGATACCTTTATCCAAAGCAACTTACAGTACAGTTACAGTATACAATCTGAGCAATTGAGGGTTAAGGGCTTTGCTCAAGGGCCCAACAGCAGCAACCTGGCAGTGGTAGGGCTTGAACCTGCAACCTTTTGATTATTAGTCCAGTACTTTAACCACTAGGCTACAACTGCCACTACTATTAATGGTATCTTTAACTCATGGCAAATCAAAGCTTTGGTTGTAATCATAAGCACAGGCTATAACAGTTTTTTCTATATTAATGACCTTAAACACTAATTAAAAACTGTAATAATTTGACCGCTCAGGTGGCGCAACGGTAAAACATGCTAGCACACCAGAGCTGACATTTCAAACTCGTCGGTTCAAAACTCAGCTCTGCCATCCGGCTGGGCTGGGCGGCTACATAAACAGTGTTTGGCTGTTGTTCATCCAGGGAGAGAGCAGGATAGATATTTGTTGTAATAATAACGCCTTGCTCTAACTCAGGGGTGGGCAATTACATTTTCCAAGGGGTCACATAAGAAAGTGTTACTGTTGTGGGGGGCCGGATCAATAGGGTGAACTTCATTCTGCTCAATATTAATAAGATTGCTTTTTATTGCCTAAATTTTACAGTTTTGATAAGCTGTTACTGCTAAGAGTAGATGTTACAAATCAGAAAATGAAAAGCAGGCAGAGTAAAAACATCAACATTATTTCACTATTTAATCAACTTTCTTGAAAACAAATGTGAACAAAATGTGCATTAACTTTACACAAAGTGCTGTTGCTATTTTGATATCACAAAGCTGATCTTAACTGCTCCAGTCCTGGATGTGTAAAAAAGTTCATGTTGGTTTGCAGTTTAGTTAGCGAAGCTTCATATGTGACGCTCTGCATCGTTCATGTTCATGTATTTCTCCGTGTTTAGTACCGTAACTGCGATATAAACCCTCGATTTAAATTGTGATCCTTAAACAGCGTTACACCTGACTTTTGAAGTTCATGTCTTGTTAAAAACTCTATCATCTCTAGGGCCGCTCAGGTGGCACAGCGATAAAAACACATGCTGCAACCAGGCTGGGATCTCGAATACATCGTATCGAATCTCAGCTCTGCCTTGCCGGCTGAAGGCTGAGCGGCCACATGAACAACGATTGGCCGGTTGTTCAGGTGGGCGGGACTAAGCCGGATATGGGTCTCTCTCTGTCAGACTGGTGCAATTACGACCTCTGCTGGCTGATTAGAGGCGCCTGCACAGAGATGAGGAAAGAGTGCTCTTAGGGTGTGTCTCTCCATACACAACGCTAGGTGGCACAACACTTGTCAATGTGTGGGTGATAAGATGCATGCGGCTTGCTGCCCACGTGTCGGAGGGGGCGTGGGTTAGCTTCGATCTCCTCGGTCAGAGCAGGGATCGGCATAGGCAGAGAGGAAGCACGATGCAATTGGGCAATTGGACGCGCTAAAGGGGGAGAAAAAGGGGAGAAAATGCATTAAAAAAAAAAAAACTCTGTCAGTCACGCTCAGTTCTGTTCGCCGACACATCACGGTGAAGCTTGTGAACTTATGGAAATGTAAAGAAATAGTGCTCCCGTCAAAATAAAAACAATCCTGTTATATGGCATGTGTGATGTACATTTATTCATGTCTGATTTTTAATTGCCACTGACCTCATGCAAGCCGGTTGGGAATGGCTCGCGGGCCGGATGTGGCCTGCGGGCCGTACAATGCCAAGGTCTGCTCTAACTGACTTGTAGTGGTTTCAGTACATTCAGAATATGCATATATCTGACTAAAAGTCATTATTAATAATGTAATGGTTGGTTAGTAATTGTGCAACCTAGTGATGTTACCCTTAGAATAATGTTACATAATACAACACACCATATTTTTGTGGTTGTCATAAATACCTCCGTCAGAAGACTATTTAAAATAAAAAAATATATATTTGCATATTGTTTGTCATTTACTTTCCAGACTGTACTGAGCAGGGCTGGCAGACTGATAACTAATCTCCATTTTTACACACAAACAGGGACGTTTCGGGTCTCAATAAGCAGTAGCAGCCCCAGGCTCTCTGTCTCATAATTACAGCGACTCGTATAACGCAGCACTGTTGGGAACGAATCGTGTTTAATTATTATATCAAACACTAATTATCATCTTATTACCTACAGTACACTAATACACTCACACACAAGGTGAACATAAACTCCTGAAAGTTGGGGAAAATTGTATCTCGTGACCTTGGATTAGTCTCATTGCATTTCTGGACAAAAAAAGTACCTATACTGTACATTGCTGTCTACCATCCCTCTTCTATTTATTTTCCACACTTCATAAGTTTTGGGAGAGGTCCATTTATTTTGCCCTTCAGATTACTCACTCCTCTGCTAACCATGGCTTCAGCCAAGCACCCTGTATTTTAGGCCAGTGATGGTCCATCAGTGTTATGATGGCCTGTCAGATGAAGAATACGAAAGCGTATATCTCAGATTGAAATAATAATAACGGCTGCCAATCACCATCAACCTCCTGATGAGCACCAGCGCTTCCTGAAATTTAGGATCCCACTGTTATTCATGGTTGTATTTCCTCTACGATGCTTCCTGTATGAAGTCTGGCTGAATGCATGTCATTAAATGCTTACATCAAGCCTTTGCTGATTGCTGTGGATGTGACGTAGTTAGCATTAATAATTGCAGAATTAATTCACTCGACAGGAAGAGAGGTTCTTGACATTTAAAAGAAGTGTAAAGGTAAAAGCACACATTGCTGTCTTACAGTTAAAGACCAAGGGCCAAGGTTAGGAAGAAGACCAAAATGCTTAGTTTATGCAAAACATATTTCTAAAAGATTTAATAAAAAACAGGTCTGTCATGAATTAGAAGGTGGACCATGGGTGACACTGTCCAGATTCAAGCCTAGAAAATATACTAAATACAAGAAAGTCCAGCTTCATAATCAGCACCTTAAATGTTGATTAATTTTGCTGCTGATGCTGATCACATGGACAAAAAAAGCATGAACAGACATTTATTTTAGCCCTTCTTCTAAGCCCATTGCAATGTCAAGTTCACTTCACTTTGCAGACCAGATCTTCAGAGATTTCATCTTAGAATTAGGTGAAAGTTAACCAAAGGTAACCAAAGTTAAATACAATTGTGGCAATTTTGACCCTCAATTGCTTAAACAATATACACCGATCAGCCATAACATTAAAACCACCTCCATGCTTCTATACTCACTGTCCATTTTATCAGCTCCACTTACCATATAGAAGCACTTTTAGTTCTTCAATTACTTACTCTAGTCCATCTGTTTCCATTTAGTCAGCCGCGGATTGTGCAAGTTCTCCTACTTAGAAAGATGAGAGAGAATTTTCATCATAGGTACACTTCAACTATGAGAGACAAAATGAGAAAAAAAAATCCAGGAAATCACATTGTAGGATTTTTAAAGAATTTATTCGTAAATTATGGTGGAAAATAAGTATTTGGTCAATAACAAACAAGCAAGATTTCTGGCTCTCACAGACCTGTAACTTATTCTTTAAGAAGCTCTTCTGTCCTCCACTCGTTACCTGTATTAATGGCACCTGTTTGACCTCGTTATCTGTATGAAAGACACCTGTCCACAGCCTCAAACAGTCAGACTCCAAACTCAACCATGGCCAAGACCAAAGAGCTGTTGAAGGACAACAGGAAGACAATTGTAGACCTGCACCAGGCTGGGAAGAGTGAATCTACAATAGGCAAGCAGGTTGGTGTGAATAAATCATCTGTGGGAACAATTGTAAGAAAATGGAAGACATACAAGACCATTGATAATCTCCCTTGGGGTCAAGATCTCATCCCGTGGGGTCAAAATGATCATGAGAACAGTGAGCAAAAATCCCAGAACTACACGGAGGGACCTGATGAATGACCTGCAGAGAGCTGGGACCAAAGTAACAAAGGCTACCATCAGTAACACACTACGCCGAGAGGGACTCAAATCCTGCAGTGCCAGGCGTGTCCCCCTGCTTAAGCCAGTACATGTCCAGGCCCGTCTGAAGTTTGCCAGAGAGCATATGGATGATCCAGAAGAGGATTGGGAGAATATCATGTGGTCAGATTAAACCAAAATGGAACTTTTTGGTAAAAACTCAACTCGTCGTGTTTGGAGGAAGAAGAAAAACCCAAGAACACCATACCTACTGTGAAGCATGGGGGTGGAAACATCATGCTTTGGGGCTGTTTTTCTGCAAAGGGGACAGGACGACTGATCCGTGTTAAGGGAAGAATGAACGGGGCCATGTATCATGAGATTTTAAGCCAAAACCTCCTTCCATCAGTGAGAGCATTGAAGATGGAACGTGGCTGGGTCTTCCAGCATGACAATGATCCCAAACACACCGCTCGGGCAACGAAGGAGTGGCTCAGTAAAAAGCATTTCAAGGTCCTGGAGTGGCCTAGCCAGTCTCCAGACCTCAACCCCATAAAAAATTTGTAAAGTCCGTGTTGCCCAGCGACAGCCCCAAAACATCACTGCTCTAGAGGAGATCTGTATGGAGGAATGGGCCAAAATACCAGCTACAGTGTGTGCAAACCTGGTGAAGACTTACAGGAAACGTTTCACCTCTGTCATTGCCAACAAAGGTTATGTTACAAAATATTGAGTTGAACTTTTGTTATTGACCAAATACTTATTTTCCACCATAATTTACAAATAAATTCTTTAAAAATCCTACAATGTGATTTCCTGGATTTTTTTTTTCTCATTTTGTCTCTCATAGTTGAAGTGTACCTATGATGAAAATTACAGACCTCTCTCATCTTTCTAAGTAGGAGAACCTGCACAATCAGTGGCTGACTAAATACTTTTTGGCCCCACTGTATTATTTGGGTGGTGGATCATTCTCAGCACTGCAGTGACACTGACATGGTGGTGGTGTGTTAGTGTGTGATATGCTGGTATGAGTGGATCAGACACAGCAGCGCTGATGGAGTTTTTAAACACCTCACTGTCACTGCTGGACTGAGAATAGTCCACCAACCAAAAATATCCAGCCAACAGCGCCCTGTGGGCAGCATCCTGTGACCACTGATGAAGGTCTAGAAGATGACCAACTCAAACAGCAGCTATAGATGAGCGATCGTCTCTGACTTTATATCTACAAGGTGGACCAACCAGGTAGGAGTGTCTAATAGAGTGGACAGTGAGTGGACACTGTATTTAAAAACTCCAGCAGCTCTGCTGTGTCTGATCTACTCATACCAGCACAACACACACTAACACACCACCATCATGTCAGTGTCACTGCAGTGCTGAGAATCATCCACCACCTAAATAATACCTGCTCTGTGGTGGTCCTGTAGGGGCCCTGACCATTGAAGAACAGGGTGAAAACAGGCTAAAAAGATTTTTAAAGAAACAGATGGACTACAGTCAGTAATTGTAGAACTACAAAGTTCTTCTATATGGTAAGTGGAGCTGATAAAATGGACAGTGTAGAAACAAGGAGGTGGTTTTAATGTTATGGCTGATCAGTGTACTGACAGAATACTGTAAGTCACTTTGCATCAAAGCTTCTGCTAAATGTCAAATGAATTTAAATGCAAACCCAGGGCTGGTACACTTGGTTCATTGCATTGACAGCTTTCTGTTGTTTCTCCTCCAAACTACATGGAACACTGGTAGCTTAATCTCTTTTTTTTATTTTGCATTAGCATGTGTATCTTGGGAATGGCTGCAATCATTTGAGCCAAAGTAATTTAGCATCATATAATCTTTTAATTTCATAAGACGTTAATTAGCATACACAGAGAAGCTTTGGAAACCAGACGAGAGAACAGTCGCCCAGACTTGATTAATAAATTACTATCTGCTAAAGAAGCAACATAACATTTGCTCTGGGTTTGATAACCCTGTACACTTTAAGTTGAATTTAATGTGTCTAGTCGAGCGCAGCTCATCTGTTTATTTGGAGGAGATGTCCGATCCGGGTGGCTTGGCCTATAACCCAGCCTCAGTAAGGCAGCATATTGGTGTAAACTTGGACCTTTCAGTGCTCCGTCGTATGCATTAAACATCTGCCGCCACTCAAACTTTAACTGCAGGTTCACAATTTAATTACTTCATATTTTAGCGAGACTGATGCTAAGTGCATAGCAATGAGACAACAGCTGCACACACACACACACACACAGACGCTCTCAGTGAAATTTTAGTGCACACTTAGAACGCTTCTCAATTTCTCTCTCTCTCATGCACCCTCGGCTTATAATTAGAGTGTGCTTTCATTAAATTTGATTAATGTAATTCATCTGCTACTTCCAGAGAGAGAATATTGCTGTCAGGCATGCAGATGGACACAGAAGACATAAATGGTTTTATTATAACCAATCAGGGTTTAATCTTTTCTACCAGACAGGTTATGATTTACAGCTGAAGTCAAACTGTAACATAGCAGTCTGGGAATACAATGTTTTCTGCATGTGTTGCACCCAGTTGGCACTTGGGTGGTACAGCGGGACCTGGATTCAAATCTCAGCCATGCTATAGCTGTGTCTGAGTGGGAATAGTTTGCCGAAGCTCTGCAATTTATTGCCACCCTGTCCTGGGTATTCCTGCCTTGCTCCTGGTTTCCTGGTGGAACCGAAAGTGGTTGATAAAAATGAAATAAAAGGGAAAAAAAATATGATAATCATTCTAATAAAATCTGTGACAAATTAAGCTGTGGTTAAACTCTATGCCTTTAATAAAAGTCATTCTTTAAACAAATCTATTCCATGAATAGCACAAAGTTTGGGAAGGGGGAAGGGGTGGGCAAACTGTAATAAATGAGAGGATAAAAAAATTAAAGCCCATGATTATACTAAGCTTCAGTTCAATAATTATTGTTTTGTTCTACATTCATTCAGCATTCTACACTCACTGTCCATTTTATCAGCTCCACTTACCATATAGGAGCATTTTGTAGTTCTACAATTACTGACTGTAGTCCATCTGTGTCTCTGCATGCTTTGTTAGCCCCCTTTCAGGACCCCCACAGGACCAGCACAGAGCAGGTATTATTTAGGTGATGGATCATTCTCAGCACTGCAGTGACACTGACATGGTGGTGGTGTGTTAGTGTGTGTTGTGCTGGTATGAGTGGATCAGACACAGCAGCGCTGCTGGAGTTTTTAAATACCGTGTCCACTCACTGTCCACTCAATTAAACAGTCCTACCTAGTTAGTTCACCTTGTAGATGTAAAGTCAGAGACGATCTCTCATCTATTGCTGCTGTTTGAGTTGGTCATCTTCTAGACATTTATCAGTGGTCACAGGACGCTGCCCACGGGGTGCTGTTGGCTGGATGTTTTTGGTTGGTGGACTATTCCCAGTCCAGCAGTGACAGTGAGGTGTTAAAGAACTCCATCAGCATTGCTGTGTCTGATTCACACATACCAGCACCATGTCAGTGTCACTGCAGTGCTGAGAATGATCCACCACCCAAATAATACCTGCTCTGTGGTGTTCCTGTGGGGGTCCTGACCATTGAAGAACAGCATAAAAGGGGGCTAACAAAGCATGCAGAGAAACAGATGATTCCAGAGAGAAGCATACCAAGACCAGCAGTTCAGTAATCGTCCATTAGCCGGCGCACGTCTCTCGGTTTACATGAGTATATAGGCTTTATTTTGGCAGGAGGCTCGCTTTGTTCTCGCCTTTTTTTCTGTTTTTTGCTTAATTTTTGCAAGTTCTAGTGCTTAGTTGTGCACGCACACTGCTCCAGTAGCCACCAGCAGTGCTTCAGTATCAGAATAATAGACACTTTAATTACCACTATACGATTACGTCAAAAAAAACAAACATCCCCTCCACCACACAAGTAAATGAAAAGTTTCCCCAGTAGTACAGTACACCAATTTTAATTCTTATTTACAGGTTTTACATTACATTCTACTGTTTTTAATATGTGCATGTTTAGCACATTTGTGGACCTTAGTGCTGCGTTTTCGTATTTATTTTCACACCCCCTGGAAAAACCTCACTGTTTCGGACATTTGCATTTTACGGTCCTTTTCTGCCTTTTAGTCTGTTAAATCGAGGTTCCTCTGTATATTGTTTTTTATTTTAAAAATCTAGTACCCAAAACTGGTCTATTAAGGTCATGGTCTTAACCTACTTTTTGGATAATTACGAATTTTAAAGAAGGACACATGAAACTCTGTATGCTGTATGCTCAGTATCTTGATGTAGGAGTCAAACCCCGGCCAACATAACCGTGTAGCATAACTGGTAACGTTATGTGCAGTGCTGCATGCCAATCTAATGCATATTTTAATTTCCCATAAACTACTTATAGAACTGCGGGGTTGGCTCTAGCTTAATGTGAGCCCTAAACAAGATCTGTTTGCGGGCCCTCCTACACATTCAGCACATTACAGCATAATTATTGTTTGCCAATACTGTAGAGAGTAATTGGTAATTACACTTTATGCCCTGCTTTTGAAAGCTAAACATACCAGACATTAGTTATATTGTCCAGAAGCTCATTTTCAAGGCTAATGACAAGCAACATTAGCACAAGACCTGTTAATCTGGATTTTAGGACTTATAGATTAGGTTACCACTCCAGTGTTGGACTCTAAATTTTACTAAAATTGATCTTTAAATAATTAATTCATCCTTGACAATCTGGCAACCAGATGAGACAATCTGTCTGATAGGCTGTAGGACAACATACTGCCATATACAAATTTATTTATTAGCATTGATGTTAAAATTGAGATTAACATTCTCAAGGGCACTCTGGTGGCAGAGCAGGCTAACACTCTAGACCACCACTTGTGAAGAGCTTGAGCTCTCGAGTTCAGATCTCAGTGGTGCTTTCTACCTGACCAAGCATCCAACAGGAACAATTGACCGAGGTTAAGAGAGGAAGGTTGACTGGGTTTCTCTTCATTGCTATTGCAGAAATGTGACCTCTGCTGTGTGGTCAAGGGGTCTGCACAAGTGGTGATTGATTCTCAAAGAGCATACCATGAATCTATTCGTAATATGGGTCTCTGTGAGGATTCAATGCTGACAGGTCAAAGTGACGGCTGGTGAGGGGTCAAGTGCAACTCTGTGGCTCTTTTCAGTCAGCACAAGGGCTGGGTAAGCAAGGGGATTATAAAACACATGTCTTTGGGGTGGGGGGATTAGAGTACCTGAAAAAGCCCACATAAATGTGGGGAGGAAATGCAAATACTCCACAATTGGTTATCTTTAGCCTGTCCTTCATAAACACTACATTAATCAGTCATTACTGTGGCCCTATTAAATTCATGTGCTTAATTTTACAGACCTTGTTTTTAAAAAATCAGAGATTTCATGGATTTCTAGAGAGAAGTGCCACATTTCACGGCAGTTATTAAATAACACTCATAAATTGAATGATAGAATAAATGGAAGCTACAACACACAGCACAGCCTACCTTAAAAGTTAAAAGACAAAAATTCTCAACCATGTTTTGACGTACCCCCCTCTGCGTCCACAGATGGTCACTGTTGGCTGGATAGATTTTTGGTTGGTGGACTATTTTCAGTCCAGCAGTGACAGTGAGGTGTTTAAAAACTCCAGCAGCGCTGCTGTGTCTTATCCACTCATACCAGCACAACACACACTAACACACCACCACCATGTCACTGCAGTGCTGAAAATGATCCACCACCTAAATAATACCTACTTAGTTAGGCTTATTGGTGTATGTGCATGGCAGGAACACACAAGGAACAGGGTGCCAATGTATTACAGAGTATCACCCATTCATGCACACTAATGGAGGACTAGCTACTGTATGTGCCATTGTGACAAAGTAGAACCGCATTCAGAAGTGTTGAGGCACCAATACTTACTTTAATAGGGTTTAGGAGAACACATACTGCCAAATGTGCAAAACATTTAAGTATTTCCAGTATTAATGTTAAAATTGAGATTGATAATCTTGGGGGCACTCTGATGGCACAGCAGACTAATACTCTAGACCAGTGGTCAACCACCGGGCTGCAGACTGGTACCGGTCAGCGTAGAAAGAATAAATAATCAGAGATCAATAGTAAAGCAGTTTTTACTGCTTCCATTTTCAAAACATTTAGTGTGTTATTGTCTCGCATCACCCCTAAGTGGAGTGGGAGTCTCGTTGCAGTGAAAAAAGCTTATTTTCAATCATTTGTGACTAGTATTGTTAAATCCTCTCGTTCCCTGCCGGTCCATGAAATTATATCTTATATGAAACTGGTTCGTGGTGCAAAAAAGTTTGGGAACCAGTGCAGGCTAACACTCTAGACCACCACTTGTGAAGAGCTTGAGCTCTCGAGTTCAGATCTCAGTGGTGCTTTCTACCTGACCAAGCATCCAACAGGAACAATTGGCTGAGGCTAAGAGAGGAAGGTTGACTGGGTTTGGAATAGGTTTTTCACCAATACACTGTTCCAGTGTTTCAGAACACATCATTATTACACCCTAAGTGGAGGGAGGCACCAATGTGTAAATGATTTAAGCAATTATTCGCTAAGTTACTTGCAGAAGTAATACGTGCCTGGTTATGCTTTTAATCTGAATCACCATTTAGAAAATAAGTGGGACAATGAAATTCAAGTATGAGTAAGAATAAAAGAATAAAAGTGTGGGCGCGTTCATGTGTGTGCGCTGTCAGAAAGAAGCGTCAGCACTGCCAGCAGGCTGTCAATAAGCAATTGATGCTGTTTAATTAGTGTTGTGATAGAAGTCTCTATTATCTGTTTAAAATCCCTTGCCACATTGTGATCAGGCTGGTTTGATGAACCTGTTTAATTCCTTAAAGGAAAAAAGCAGCCGTTCTGCTGCTTGCTAAATGGGTAAATTATTACAGGATGAGTGAATTAACGGCAATTACTGAATTAGGGAGCAAATTGGACATCTTATTGCAAACCATTGAGTTTAATACGGTGTTGACTCCTCTTCTTGGCAAAAACAGCCTCCACCCATTTAGGAAGGTTTTTCATAAGAATTAAAATTGTGTGCAAGTGGGAGTGTTGTTACTTTACATAAAATATGTTTATCTATTATGCCAGCTATATACTGTATATATATACAGTGTATCACAAAAGTGAGTACACCCCTCACATTTCTGCAGATATTTAAGTATATCTTTTCATGGGACAACACTGACAAAATGACACTTTGACACAATGAAAAGTAGTCTGTGTGCAGCTTATATAACAGTGTAAATTTATTCTTCCCTCAAAATAACTCAATATACAGCCATTAATGTCTAAACCACTGGCAACAAAAGTGAGTACACCCCTTAGTGAAAGTTCCTGAAGTGTCAATATTTTGTGTGGCCACCATTATTTCCCAGAACTGCCTTAACTCTCCTGGGCATGGAGTTTATCAGAGCTTCACAGGTTGCCACTGGAATGCTTTTCCACTCCTCCATGACGACATCACGGAGCCGGCGGATATTCGAGACTTTGCGTTCCTCTACCTTCCGCTTGAGGATGCCCCAAAGATGTTCTATTGGGTTTAGGTCTGGAAACATGCTTGGCCAGTCCATCACCTTTACCCTCAGCCTCTTCAATAAAGCAGTGGTCGTCTTAGAGGTGTGTTTGGGGTCATTATCATGCTGGAACACTGCCCTGCGAACCAGTTTCCGGAGGGAGGGGATCATGCTCTGCTTCAGTATTTCACAGTACATATTGGAGTTCATGTGTCCCTCAATGAAATGTAACTCCCCAACACCTGCTGCACTCATGCAGCCCCAGACCATGGCATTCCCACCACCATGCTTGACTGTAGGCATGACACACTTATCTTTGTACTCCTCACCTGATTGCCGCCACACATGCTTGAGACCATCTGAACCAAACAAATTAATCTTGGTCTCATCAGACCATAGGACATGGTTCCAGTAATCCATGTCCTTTGTTGACATGTCTTCAGCAAACTGTTTGCGGGCTTTCTTGTGTAGAGACTTCAGAAGAGGCTTCCTTCTGGGGTGACAGCCATGCAGACCAATTTGATGTAGTGTGCGGCGTATGGTCTGAGCACTGACAGGCTGACCCCCCACCTTTTCAATCTCTGCAGCAATGCTGACAGCACTCCTGCACCTATCTTTCAAAGACAGCAGCTGGATGTGACGCTGAGCACGTGCACTCAGCTTCTTTGGACGACCAACGTGATGTCTGTTCTGAGTGGACCCTGCTCTTTTAAAACGCTGTATAATCTTGGCCACTGTGCTGCAGCTCAGTTTCAGGGTGTTGGCAATCTTCTTGTAGCCTTGGCCATCTTCATGTAGCGCAACAATTCGTCTTTTAAGATCCTCAGAGAGTTCTTTGCCATGAGGTGCCATGTTGGAACTTTCAGTGACCAGTATCAGAGAGTGTGAGAGCTGTACTACTAAATTGAACACACCTGCTCCCTATGCACACCTGAGACCTAGTAACACTAACAAATCACATGACATTTTGGAGGGAAAATGACAAGCAGTGCTCAATTTGGACATTTAGGGGTGTAGTCTCTTAGGGGTGTACTCACTTTTGTTGCCGATGGTTTAGACATTAATGGCTGTATTTTGAGTTATTTTGAGGGAAGAATAAATTTACACTGTTATATAAGCTGCACACAGACTACTTTTCATTGTGTCAAAGTGTCATTTTGTCAGTGTTGTCCCATGAAAAGATATACTTAAATATCTGCAGAAATGTGAGGGGTGTACTCACTTTTGTGATACACTGTATATACACTGATCAGCCATAACATTACCTCCTTGTTTCTACACTCACTGTCCATGTTATCAGCTCCACTTACCATATAGAAGCACTTTGCAGTTCTACAATTACTGACTGTAGTCCATCTGATTCTCTGCATGCTTTGGTAGCCCCCTTTCATGCTGTTCTTCAATGGTCAGGACCCCCACAGGACCACTACAGAGCAGGTATTATTTGAGTGGTGGATCATTCTCAGCACTGCAGTGACACTGACATGGTGGTGTGTTCGTGTGTGTTGTGCTGGTATGAGTGGATACGTTTTTAAACACCTCACTGTCCCTGCTGGACTGAGAATAGTCCACCAACCAAAAATACCCAGCCAACAGTGCCCTGTGGGCAGCGTCCTGTGACCACTGATAGAGGTCTAGAAGATGACCAACTCAAACAGCAGCAATTGATGAGCGATCATCTCTGACTTTATATTTGCAAGGTGGACCAACTAGGTAGGAGTGTCTAATAGAGTGGACAGTGAGTGGACACGGTATTTAAAAACTCCAGCAATGCTGCTGTCTGATCCACTCATACCAGCACAACACACACTAACACACCACCACCATGTGGGGGTCCTGACCATTGAAGAACAGCTTGAAAGGGGGCTAACAAAGCATGCAAAGAAACAGATGGACTACAGTCAGTAATTGTAGAACTACAAAGTGCTTCTATATGGTAAGTGAAGCTGATAAAATGGACAGTGAGTGTAGAAACAAGGAGGTGGTTTGAATGTTATGACTGATCAGTATATATATATATATATATATATATATATATATATATATATATATATATATATATATTTATATATATACAGTGTATCACAAAAGTGAGTACACCCCTCACATTTCTGCAGATATTTAAGTATATCTTTTCATGGGACAACACTGACAAAATGACACTTTGACACAATGAAAAGTAGTCTGTGTGCAGCTTATATAACAGTGTAAATTTATTCTTCCCTCAAAATAACTCAATATACAGCCATTAATGTCTAAACCACCGGCAACAAAAGTGAGTACACCCCTAAGAGACTACACCCCTAAATGTCCAAATTGAGCACTGCTTGTCATTTTCCCTCCAAAATGTCATGTGATTTGTTAGTGTTACTAGGTCTCAGGTGTGCATAGGGAGCAGGTGTGTTCAATTTAGTAGTACAGCTCTCACACTCTCTCATACTGGTCACTGAAAGTTCCAACATGGCACCTCATGGCAAAGAACTCTCTGAGGATCTTAAAAGATGAATTGTTGCGCTACATGAAGATGGCCAAGGCTACAAGAAGATTGCCAACACCCTGAAACTGAGCTGCAGCACAGTTGCCAAGATCATCCAGCGTTTTAAAAGAGCAGGGTCCACTCAGAACAGACCTCGCGTTGGTCGTTCAAAGAAGCTGAGTGCACGTGCTCAGCGTCACATCCAACTGCTGTCTTTGAAAGATAGGCGCAGGAGTGCTGTCAGCATTGCTGCAGAGATTGAAAAGGTGGGGGGTCAGCCTGTCAGTGCTCAGACCATACGCCGCACACTACATCAAATTGGTCTGCATGGCTGTCACCCCAGAAGGAAGCCTCTTCTGAAGTCTCTACACAAGAAAGCCCGCAAACAGTTTGCTGAAGACATGTCAACAAAGGACATGGATTACTGGAACCATGTCCTATGGTCTGATGAGACCAAGATTAATTTGTTTGGTTCAGATGGTCTCAAGCATGTGTGGCGGCAATCAGGTGAGGAGTACAAAGATAAGTGTGTCATGCCTACAGTCAAGCATGGTGGTGGGAATGCCATGGTCTGGGGCTGCATGAGTGCTGCAGGTGTTGGGGAGTTACATTTCATTGAGGGGCACATGAACTCCAATATGTACTGTGAAATACTGAAGCAGAGCATGATCCCCTCCCTCCGGAAACTGGGTCGCAGGGCAGTGTTCCAGCATGATAATGACCCCAAACACACCTCTAAGACGACCACTGCTTTATTGAAGAGGCTGAGGGTAAAGGTGATGGACTGGCCAAGCATGTCTCCAGACCTAAACCCAATAGAACATCTTTGGGGCATCCTCAAGCGGAAGGTGGAGGAGCGCAAAGTCTCGAATATCCGCCAGCTCCGTGATGTCGTCATGGAGGAGTGGAAAAGCATTCCAGTGGCAACCTGTGAAGCTCTGGTAAACTCCGTGCCCAGGAGAGTTAAGGCAGTTCTGGGAAATAATGGTGGCCACACAAAATATTGACACTTCAGGAACTTTCACTAAGGGGTGTACTCACTTTTGTTGCCGGTGGTTTAGACATTAATGGCTGTATATTGAGTTATTTTGAGGGAAGAATAAATTTACACTGTTATATAAGCTGCACACAGACTACTTTTCATTGTGTCAAAGTGTCATTTTGTCAGTGTTGTCCCATGAAAAGATATACTTAAATATCTGCAGAAATGTGAGGGGTGTACTCACTTTTGTGATACACTGTATATATATATATATTTATATATATATATATATATACGTATATATATATATATATTTATAGATTATCAATCTCAATTTTAACATTAATACTGGAAATACTTAAATGTTTTGCACATTTGGCTGATCAGTATATATATATTTCTGTATATATATATATAAGTTTCTGCACTTTTTTAACTTTATTTATTAAGAATTTCAAAAACAAATTACATCACGTTTCTACATAGTCACCTTTTAATGCACTTTTCCAGTGTCCTACCAACTTTTTAATGGCATCAGCAAAAATGTTTTTGGTTAAGCACGTAGCCACTGATGCACCGCTGCTTTCACATCATCATCACATGAAAATTTTCTTCCCCATAAAGCTTATTTGAGCACCCAAAAAGGTTTCTAACATTTCCATGTAAGAGAAATGTATGTTGTGCCAGGGTTGCCTAAAGGTTAACCCTTTTTACACTAGCTAAGTAATACTACACTGAATGTGTTCTAGGTGCAATCTGATATTGTATTGCATGCTGGAAAATGGCTTGGAGTACCAGAGTGACACTGAGTTTAAGAGCAAAAGACAGTGAATGGGTCATTCGATACCTCAGTATTGTTTTTCTCAGGAAAGTCCTCGCTTTCTACTGCCCAAACTTTTTACAACAGCGGATTCAGCACAAATTCCTTCTCAGTCATTTTCACAACAGAATGCCAGATAAACTGGCGGGAAACAACAACGTGACGGGACTGCAAAGCACGACAAAACACAATAAAGAGTGAAAACTATATAAAATATAAACCACGAGTGGATTGCTGGTTGAAAATACTCTTGCAGTTATAAACTATAAAAGAATTTGATCCTAAATCCAGAAATCAAAACAAGACCATCATAACTATTACATTACAAGATGCTCACAGTATGTCAGTAAATATGTTATGCCTTTAAAGTACCATGATGCAATCACACGTTAAGGGAAAAAAGGCTCAAATGGCCAGTTAATTGGTTCTGAAGGGTTGTTCTTAAGTCAAAATGTTCGTTACTTAAACCTATTTTTCCCATAAGAAATAATGTAAATAGAATTAATCCGTGCCAGACCTCCCAAAACCCCCCTTACCTAACCTTTCTAAGGTCTTGAATGGTCTTTTTTGTTATGAATACAAGTATATTTCCCCTTAAATCTTAAATTATAGAAAAGACATTCTTGAAATAAACAATAATAAACAACAATACACAGTACTACTGTACATAAAACACACATCACATTTCAGTACAGTACGTGTGCTGTACCATACACCGTAATACATTTCCTTCTTTTTTTTTATAAAATGTATCTACCAGAAACAACAACTCTTATATTTCTCTATTATTTCCAAGTATTTTGTGGAGTAATTGCACGTAATCCGAAATTTGTTTGTACGTTAAGTTGAAAAAGATCGTTCGTAACCCAAAATGTTCGTATGGTATGGTAACTCAAGGGTCTACTGTAGTAGGATTCATCTCAGACATCTGAATGTCACATCTATATTTGCTTGTAAAACTTTAATTCATTTAATATCACTATCAGCTTTATCTTGGCCAGGTTTGCAGTGGGTCAGGTGCTACCTGTAAACTCAGTCACATACACATTCTCTCATTTACTTACAATTAGGGGCAATCTGTAGCAGCCATTACACCTATTCTTCCTAAAACCCAACAATTTTCCAACAAGTTTATTCACACCAAAAATACCTTAGACTAGGTAAAGTAAATGTTTCTGAAATAGACTTATCATTCGATTCAGTTCTATCGAAGTGTGTTTGTTGCACTTGTAAACATACTACGAACTTTTATAATTTCGTTGGAAACGGTGAGGGTGGGAGGAGTAGTAACTGGTCGTGTCTGAGAGACAGAGAGAGCTTATGGTCCAGATTTATGCGCCATCTGATTTTATATATATATATATATATATATATATTTTTTTTTTTTTTTTATTTATGCTTTCTCTCCCCTTTTTTCTCCCCTTTTAGCGCGTCCAATTTCCCGATTGCATCATGCTGCCTCTCCACCAATGCCGATCCCTGCTCTGATTGAGGAGAACAAGAACTTTACAGAATCCAAGACCAACAGACCAAAACCCCTGTTGAGCAAGCTGAGGGCGACAGTGGCAAGGAAAAACTCCCTTAAAATTACAGGAAGAAACCTTGAGAGGAACCTGACTCAGCAGGGACCCATACTTCTTGGGTGGCCTGGAGAATAATTTAAATAAATAGGTTTTACACAGTATCATACACACACAAATTAAAATGAACTAAAAGTTATAACTAGCAAAAATAATTGGAGTTATTATTCAGTCCAGTCTGTGATAAAGTCTGTAGTGAGTTCTTGACAATACTTGGTGCAAACACGCCAGCTCCATCACATCTGGCAGGAGCAGCATTGTTGGCATGGCAGTCTCGACTTCATTCCTTAACCTCGGGTGGGTAAACAGGTTTCTGTCGGAACCACCTCGGGGTAAAAACAACTCTAGTGCCACCTGAGCGGACTAGTGCCATCTGATTTTTTTTTTTTTTTTTTTTTTGAACATTCAAAGATGCTTTAAGGGGAAGAAGATTTTCATGTGATGATGATGTCAAAGCAGCAGTGAATCAGTGGCTATTTGCTTAACCAAAAGCATTTTTTGCTGATGGCATTAAAAAGTTGGTACGACGTTGGGAGAAATGCACCAGAAGGTGACTATGTAGAAAAGTCATGTCATTTGTTTTTGAAATTCTTAATAAATAGAGTTTAAAAAAGTGCAGAAACTTTTTGAAGACCCCTCGTATTATAATACCATAATTTTTAATAATTCAGTGCAATAGCAATTTCCTGGTTCGGAGACCTGACTCACTGCTATTAATTGACAGATGTATATGCAAAATGTTCTGTTCAGAATGGTGCTAACCCAAGAGGCTCTGCTCTGACTGAATTTTATTACATATGCTGAGTAAAGTTATTTACAAAGCAATGCTAATGACTTATAACTGCATTTATTAGCCAAACTAGACAACATGAGGTAACTCCGATCCACCTTCATATGTGCATTTGGTTGGTAAGCAGTTTTCCATGCTAAATTCAGACAAAAATTATGCTAAAAGTGCTAGATCTCAGGACTGCTAGAGACTAGCAGTCTATTTTATTTAAATTGTTCTTTTAATGCAGACGTGAAACACATTGACAGATTGATTCGGGATTACTTTCATAGCCTTTGTTAAGGCTGAATCACTGGCTTAAGTGCAGTGGCTTTAGCAAAAGTCCAGTTATGAAGCCAATCCTTACTAGAACATGTTCATTATGCAGTTTCATCAGCACTACACTGACTACCAACAGAATTCTTCATTAATTATAAAATGCTGCATTTTATTTATTTTTTAATGAAAAAACAATCTTATCAACATCTCCAAATCTTCATGAATATATCGGAGACCACCCAGTAACAAGCGACCAGTGTGCTTAGAATTATCACATCTACTATGATGGCTTTGTCCACGTCCGACTTTAATAAATAGCATGTCAAATTAGTACACCATCCATTGTGGCATTATTAATGATTTGTGTATGTTAAACACGCTATTAAACAATTTCCCTTGGGATTAATACAGTTCTATCTATCTATCATCTATCTATTTATCTGTCTGTCTGTCTACTATCTATCTATCTACTATCTAATTATGTACTATCTATCTACTATATATTTATTAACTACCTACTATCTATCTATCTATCTATCTATCTATCTATCTATCTATCTATCTATCTATCTATCTATCTATCTATCTATCTATCTACTATATATTAACTATCTATCTATCTATCTATCTATCTATCTATCTATCTATCTATCTATCTATCTATCTATCTATCTGTCTATCTATCTGTCTATCTATCTATCTATCTGTCTATCTGTCTATCTACTATCTATCTATCTATCTATCTATCTATCTATCTATCTATCTATCTATCTATCTATCTATCTATCTATCTATCTATCTATCTATCTATCTATGCATTTCGACAGAGCTCCATTTAGCTTTAGCGACAGCAGTGTCAGTTGTTTTTAGGTAGACTCATGAACAATGGCACTTATTATTATTGTTGTTGTTGTTAAGTGTCAAGGCCATTATGACTCCTAGTGACTAGATGGATAGTGTATCTCTAGAACATCCCGTCTTCTATTTGGCTTTTCAGACTTGTTAATTGCTCAATTATTGTTGTTCTAATTGTATCCATCCATCTTGTTGCTGGCTGTCCTTCCCCCATACCCACCCTCCCACATCAACTCTGCCAAGCTTATTGTCTTTCACCATAAAGTGTTTCGGACACAAGTATTTTAATGTGTCCAAAATAATTGATCTTCAGTTTAATTATCTGCGCTTGGAGTGAGATTTTATGTGTGATTTGGTCAATGATTCCTTCGTTTGACTTCTCTGCCAGCCAAGGTGCTCTCAAAAGCACTCGCCAACACAAACGTTCAGACATTAACATACTTTCTGTCCATTTTTTTTTATTGTCCAGCTTTCCCATCAATAGAGAACCACAGAACAAAACACAGTCTGGACAATTCAGATTTTTTATCTGGCAGCTCGGCAGAACAAAAATAAAGCAGCTGAAAGATCTTCAGATGTAAAGATTTGGCTTCCAATCGGTGTTGTATTTCCTGACAGCTGCTGTTAATAATTGATTTAAGTGGGCAAAGCTGTCCACCACTTCAACATCTTCTCCATCAATGGTAAAGTTTGTGTTTTTCCTGTTGCCATGACTTCTGATGCTTAAGGATCCAACATTTTACTCTATCTTTCCTTATAAGGTCTTTCTGACATTTTTATATAAAAGTTGTGACTGAGGGATACTCATGTTTCTTGCACCAATCTTGAATCCTCGATCATCTTCCTCAAGTCCTGCTTCTCTTATTAAACATTCAGTGTACAGGTTAAACAGGATTACCATCTACTTTGTATCTGTTGGCAGTAAAGATATACATAAATTCCAAGAGCAGCTGTGTCTTCCAGTGATTGAGTCCGAGTCACACACAGCGACTTCAGACTCGACTCAGACTCATTTGAAATGACTCTGACCTGACTCATTACTTCGCAAAAAAATGTGCCGTGATTTATCGCGCGCGTTTGTTTTCCAATGAAAACAAAACGTATCAGTTTAGGCTTTTAACTGGTACCTACATTTCTATGTTACATTTCCAATATATGTTTTGTGTATATTATATTGACTCGTGACTTGACTCGGACGTTATATGCTGATCAGCCATAACATTAAAACCACCCCCTTGTTTCTACACACATTGTCCATTTTATCAGCTCCACTTACCATATAGGAGCACTTCAGTAATTCTACAATTACTGACTGTAGTCCATCTGTTTCTCTACATACTGTTTTTACCTGCTTTCACCCTGTTTTTCAATTATCAGAGCAAGAGCAAGTATTATTTAGGTGGTGGATGAATCTCAGCACTGCAGTTACAATGACATGGTGGTGGTGTGTTAGTGTGTGTTGTGCTGGTATGAGTGGATCAGACACAGCAGTGCTGCTGGAGTTTTTAAATACCATGTCCACTCACTGTTGGTCCACCTTGTAGATGTAAAGTCAGAGACGATCGCTCATCTATTGCTGCTGTTTGAGTTGGTCATCTTTGAGATCTTCCTCAGTGGTCACAGGACGCTGCCCATGGGGCGCTGTAGGCTGGATGTTTCTGGTTGGTGAACTATTGGTGGTTTCAATGTTATGCCTAATTGGTGTATATTTATCATACAACATTTTCCACTGGTAAAAATAACCTAGCATTGTGGCTTCTATATAAGTACTACCTACACAGAGCAACCTGATATTATTTACTTTTGACTGATACTTTATACAACCCAGTTTACAGTCTTTAAGAAGACTGTACCTTCAAATGCCATCACATAAGTATAAAGGGCACTGACACAACCCCATACCATGACAGACCCTGGCTTTTAGACTTGTTTCTGATACCGGTCTGGTTGATCCTTTATGTCTTTGGTCTGGAGCACACAGCATCCATTGCAGTAATCCCTTGCCCATGTGGTTATATCAGCTATTGATGAATGAGGGTTCTTGATTCAGTGCCATCTGAGAAATCTGAGATCACAGGTGTTCAGCTTAAGCTTGCATTCTTGCCTTTTATGCAGATTTCTTGAATCATATAATGACATTGTGCACTGTAGAGGGAGGAACATGCAAATCCCTTCCAATCTTTCTTTAAGGAACATTGTTTTTAAACATCTTTGTTTTTCAAAGTCTTTCCTGGATCCTGCTTTTGTACAAAATCGTGATTGCAATCACCTGTTGACATCACCTGTTTGAAATCACATCATTATTTAGTTTGCACATAAGCAGGTGAGGGTATTATGATTGGATATTAAAGGAAGATCCACCAAGCAAAGATAGGTTGCAGCTCACCAGTTTGTGTTAGAAAATTGTCATTTATTTCAAGCAAGTGCAAAACAGCATGGCTTTGTAGACACAAAGTGTGTGTGCTTGACTGGCTTGCCTGCAGTCCAGATATGTTTCCTATTGAAAATGTAGGTTGCTTTAGGAAGAGAAGAATCCGACCAAAGTAACCATGGACATCTAAAAAGCTAAAAGTCTAACGAATAGAAGACCCATCTTCCAAAGCTGCATTAGTATGACAGTTACCAAATGATAAACATGCCTCTGTCCCATCTTTAGCCAATTACAGAAGGAATGCATCCTACATTGTTTTCTGTATACATTAATAATATTCCCCTTATTGCTGGAAATGCTCTCATTCACTTATATGCAGATGATACAATTCTGTATGCCTCCGGCTCTTCCCCTGACTGTGTACTGTCCTTGCTCCAAGATAGCTTTCTCCAGGTTCAAAATTCTTTTGCCAACCTTAAATTGTCATTAAACATTTCTAAGACAAAGATTATGTGGTTTGACCGGAAGGGCAAGTTACCTGAACCCATTTTTAAGTTCACTATCAGGGAAGGAGCCATCTTGGAACAAATCCACAAAGTTGAATCAGTTCATCTGGACACAAGTTTGTTGTAGAGATACGTTTCATCACTCAATCCGAATGACTTCTTCAGTCTGAGCTGGTGTTGAATACCCCAACCTTATATGCAGTTGATTTGCATAACGACCGATCACCGCCCATTGCATAACAATTACTTTGTGGATTTGTGTACCTGGATTATTGAGCATGCATCAACATATCTTGGAACAAGTTACAAAGTACAAATATTTAGGTATCTGGTTAGACAGTTCATTGTCCTTTTCACACCATATTACTCAGTTACAATCAAAAGTCAAGGCCAAACTTGGTTTCCTGTACAGAAATCGTTCTTCCTTCACTCGTGCTGCTAAACTCACTCTTGTTCAGATGACTATACTTCCTATGTTTGACTATGGAGATACAGTCTACCGAGTGGCAGGCAAAAACACCCTTCAGAAGCTTGATGCCCTGTACCATTCAGCTCTCCGATTTCTTACAAATGCTCATTTTAGAACTCATTATTGTTCTCTTTACACTTTGGTTAATTGGCCTTCTTTACACACTCGTCGCAGTATACACTGGTTTACACTCATCTACAAATCTCTCCTTGGTCAAACACCACCTTATCTACAAAACCTGATACAGCCAGTGTCTGTTACATATAACACCAGGTCATCTAGCATCATTCAACTAAACATTCCCAAAACATACACTGCCTTTGGCTCTTCATCATTTCAGTTATCTGCTGCTAGAGATTGGAACACACTCCAGAAAACTTTAAAACTACAGGTTTTTATCCCGATCTCAAAATTTAAGAACAGCATTAGGAATATTTTTACTAATGCATGTACTTGTTTTACTATGAATTGACTGTTTTACTATTATGATTATAATTTTTGTTTCGTTTTTTTTCTTCTTTTTCCCCTGTTGATGATGTTGTACTCCCTTTTCCTCAAGTAGACTCTTCTACTTGCCAGGTTGTTATTGTAAATAAGAATGTGTTCTTAATGACTCGCCTGGTTAAATTAAAGGTTTAAAAAAAAAAAAAAAAAAAAAAAAAAAAAAAAATTGCAAGGAAAAGGAGAGTATAAGACTATGAGAAATTAATAGTTATTATAATTACACATTTTCTGGATTTTGTGTGAATGTATTAGTCAAGAATGGACGAGTTCGCAGCAAAAGAGCTGAATTATGAGTTGGTTAATTAAAAAGTCAGACGTTCATCTTAATTTATGAACTATCTGAAGGCACAAGAAAAAGCAGCAGACGTTTGATCTCCCTATTAAAAGTTAAAAGTGAGCCCTGTCGGGCAAATATGCATGAATTCATTTGCACTTCGGTGCCCCAGCCATCGCTTCTGGGGGTTATCACTGAGAAATGTGATAACCCCTCTCTCGTCGACTCCTCACACACATACCAACTCCTCCGTCTGAAAGCTGCTCTCCTGATAAAAGTACAGCAGTGTTCGGGGAGGTGGCAGAAAGAGAGGGAAATGCTCGGAGCTTTGATCAGCATGAAGAGAGCGACAGCCACTCACAAGTGGCACTGCGAGGGGGAAAAACGCAACAGCATGTGTCTTAGCGCTGACACCACAGTGATCTGCCGTACACAGTCTGAATCCTTAACCCTATTAAACACTCGCGCCAACCGAGCCAAGCTCCAAATCTCTAACATACACAGACAGACAGGACACTATCTGCCCTTTTCAGTTGTACCCTGAATGACTCACTTCTTTATTTAGTGGCCTCATTTTCACCACAGCTAGAGCGAGTTTGCAGTCTTGACAAATTATTTGGCTTTTCTCACATGCCATTTGCCAGCCGAGTGTGGACGGCGGACTTTCTTTCACAGCCAATAAACGTCTCTATTCGGGCACAATGGTGAGAGCTCAGATGGTTCAAGCATCAGGAAAGCAGACATAAAACCATTCCAAGATGAGCTAATAGACCGAAGAGTTCTGGTTTAGAGACTAACTTTTCCAGAACCCTGCCCATTCAAAGCGCCTATCAAACAATTTAGACCTTATGCCTAGTTCACACTACACGAATTTTGCCCTGATTTTCGCTCGCCGACTGGTCGGCGTTAGATTTGCCGGCTCGGGAGCAACTGCGATCGAAACTCGGCTCTCAATCGCTATGTGTGAACTACTCAACAACTCGATCCGTGCGGCGATTGAGGAGAGATATCTAGCATGTCAAATATCTGGATCTGAGTCGCCCAACTGGCAATGAGTGCTATGTCGAACAGCCAATGAAAACGCAAGATACGGTGTCAGGGGAAACGCAGGGGAGGAGTTTTAAAAAGGTGGGACAGGCATAATATAGTTTATATCACACACACGTTTTACAGTATTTCTGATCTTATCGTTCTCTACAAAACAGCTAATGTTGCATTGCAAAAAATATTTTTTAACCTCCAACTCACTACTAAACAATTCAGAACAATGCTGTTTGCGTTGCCAAATCCACTCAGATTCATTTATTTTTTCTCCCTGATCAGCACACAAACTTTGATTGCTCGCTACTTGTTGACTTGCATTTTTGGACGTGGTATCATTAAACCCCTCGTCACTTCTCACGTTTGTTTTCATGACAGAACGTAGTTTGGGAGACCAGAGAAGCTCACCTGCAATTCCAGTTGGTGATAGATCATGTAGTGTGAAACCCCCTATCGCCAGTCAGTCATGTAGTGTGAAAGCCACACCCACTTCAAAGACTCCCAATTACAAGAGATCCAGTTGTGTAGTGTGAACTGTACAGCGACCTGACGACTTGGAAAGTCATGTAGTGTGAACTTGGCATAAGACAGTCAAGTGCCAAAATAGAATCAATGGCTTATTAAAACTGTATTTCTTCTGTGGCAGCACAACTTCCATTTTGTTTTGAATGATGAGCCTCTTTTCCTATTCACTGCTATAAAGACTTCTCTGTTTTTACAGATGGTTTATTCTGTGAAAAGGAAAGTATTTCATCTTGGAGATCAGTGCTCTTTAAATTCCAGCCGTATATCTGACATAAGACATGGCGCCTTAATCTCACAATGTAGCTTTATGCTCTTTAACTCCAGTCTTCTATTTCTCTTGCTGGCAAAGCTTATGAAATGTCGTTTAAGGTACAGATTAATTATGTTGAATTAAATCCATTAAAAGGTGAGTTTGGTCTACACCGATGAGGCATAACATTATGACCACCTTTCTAATATTGTGTTGGTCCCCCTTTTGCTGCCAAAACCCGGCCATTCACTTGATGTAAAAGAAAACGTGATTCATCAGACCAAGACAACCTTCTTCCATTGCTCCGTGGTCCCATTCCGATGCTCACGTGCCCATTGTTGGCACTTTCAGCGGTAAGGTGACTGGTCTGCGGCTATGCAGACCCATATGCATCAAACTGTGATGCACTGTGTATTCTGACACCTTTCTATCAGAACCAGCATTAACTTCTTCAGCAATTTCAGCTACAGTAGCTCGTCTGTTGGATCACATTTCAGTACAGTTCGTGTGCTGTACCATACATCATAATACATTTCCTTTTTTTTATATGAAATGTATCTACCAGAAACAACAATAACTCTCATATTTCTTTATTATTTACTTCTTTATTACAATAGTGTTGTATTTTGTAGGTGTAATTGCACGAAAGAATAACTTCCTTCTTCTCTCTTACTCACTGCCCACTCTGTCTGATACAGTGACAGCTACTGGCAGGACTAATTATACAACAAATAGTAATGGATTGTTTTATTTTCTCAACACTATGCTTTCTCTGCACATTCTTTGAGGCCATTTTAATATAGAATTTTACAAAACATAAAGAAAACACTGAAAAAACACCGTCCGCTCTCCGCTCACTGTATATGTATATATATATATATATATATATATATATATATATATATATACAGTGTATCACAAAAGTGAGTACACCCCTCACATTTCTGCAGATATTTAAGTATATCTTTTCATGGGACAACACTGACAAAATGACACTTTGACACAATGAAAAGTAGTCTGTGTGCAGCTTATATAACAGTGTAAATTTATTCTTCCCTCAAAATAACTCAATATACAGCCATTAATGTCTAAACCACCGGCAACAAAAGTGAGTACACCCCTAAGAGACTACACCCCTAAATGTCCAAATTGAGCACTGCTTGTCATTTTCCCTCCAAAATGTCATGCGACTCGTGTTACTAGGTCTCAGGTGTGCATAGGGAGCAGGTGTGTTCAATTTAGTAGTACAGCTCTCACACTCTCTCATACTGGTCACTGAAAGTTCCAACATGGCACCTCATGGCAAAGAACTCTCTGAGGATCTTAAAAGACGAATTGTTGCGCTACATGAAGATGGCCAAGGCTACAAGAAGATTGCCAACACCCTGAAACTGAGCTGCAGCACAGTGGCCAAGATCATCCAGCGTTTTAAAAGAGCAGGGTCCACTCAGAACAGACCTCGCGTTGGTCGTCCAAAGAAGCTGAGTGCACGTGCTCAGCGTCACATCCAACTGCTGTCTTTGAAAGATAGGCGCAGGAGTGCTGTCAGCATTGCTGCAGAGATTGAAAAGGTGGGGGGTCAGCCTGTCAGTGCTCAGACCATACGCTGCACACTACATCAAATTTGTCTGCATGGCTGTCACCCCAGAAGGAAGCCTCTTCTGAAGTCTCTACACAAGAAAGCCTGCAAACAGTTTGCTGAAGACATGTCAACAAAGGACATGGATTACTGGAACCATGTCCTATGGTCTGATGAGACCAAGATTAATTTGTTTGGTTCAGATGGTCTCAAGCATGTGTGGTGGCAATCAGGTGAGGAGTACAAAGATAAGTGTGTCATGCCTACAGTCAAGCATGGTGGTGGGAATGCCATGGTCTGGGGCTGCATGAGTGCAGCAGGTGTTGGGGAGTTACATTTCATTGAGGGACACATGAACTCCAATATGTACTGTGAAATACTGAAGCAGAGCATGATCCCCTCCCTCCGGAAACTGGGTCGCAGGGCAGTGTTCCAGCATGATAATGACCCCAAACACACCTCTAAGACGACCACTGCTTTATTGAAGAGGCTGAGGGTAAAGGTGATGGACTGGCCAAGCATGTCTCCAGACCTAAACCCAATAGAACATCTTTGGGGCATCCTCAAGCGGAAGGTGGAGGAGCGCAAAGTCTCGAATATCCGCCAGCTCCGTGATGTCGTCATGGAGGAGTGGAAAAGCATTCCAGTGGCAACCTGTGAAGCTCTGGTAAACTCCATGCCCAGGAGAGTTAAGGCAGTTCTGGGAAATAATGGTGGCCACACAAAATATTGACACTTCAGGAACTTTCACTAAGGGGTGTACTCACTTTTGTTGCCGGTGGTTTAGACATTAATGGCTGTATATTGAGTTATTTTGAGGGAAGAATAAATTTACACTGTTATATAAGCTGCACACAGACTACTTTTCATTGTGTCAAAGTGTCATTTTGTCAGTGTTGTCCCATGAAAAGATATACTTAAATATCTGCAGAAATGTGAGGGGTGTACTCACTTTTGTGATACACTGTATATATATATATATATATAGAGAGAGAGAGAGAGAGAGAGAGAGAGAGAGAGAGAGAGAGAGAGAGAGAGAGAGAGAGAGAGAGAGAGTCAATTTGTTCATGACGTCACGTGTTTCGCGAATTTCGGTTCGTAATCCACAATTTGTTCATCCGTTAAGTTAAAAAAAGATAGTTCGTAACACCAAAATGTTCGTATGGTACTGTGCATTAGTTCCTGTCTCAGAAGATTTGCTTATGCAATTTTAATGAAAGAAAGAATTTTGTCTTTTAAAAGATAAAAACACCAATTATGTACACCAAATATGTAAAGCATGAATAATACACACATCTACAACGTTGACATTAAAGCTGTATTTAAAATAAACCCTTTTCAAATAGACTATTTCCTGGATAAACTCCTATCTGTCCTTTCAAAGCTCTGGCTTTAAAGAACCTGGCAGTAAGACCATCTTGAGCTTGAACAAACAGACAATGTTATGGCATTCTGCTCAAAAATCAACAAAAAATGATGAAATAAATCCCATGCCGGACGTTTAACCAGGTCATGCTTGGCTGTTCCTGCTGCTCCGAGTCATATTTGCTGTGCAGACAGACATGTAAGTGGACATGTCTTTTGGTGTCCTCTATTATGAATGTCTTGGCCACTTCTTTTTATTAGATATTGGATTATGACTTAAGATTCAGTTATATATTTGGGAGGAAAAAAAGCAGTTTAGGGCAGAAATGGAAGTTATTTTAGGCAAATGATTCAAGCAAGACTGGGAAAATACAGCTCTGCATGCTGCTGATGAGTGGCGTTCTTCAAAGTAGGTGTCATTTTCCACAGCAGGGTTTTTCAAACCTTTTTTTTTTCAAGCGACCCACAGGATTTTGTCCAGGATTTATACCGCAACCACACACAAAAACAAAATATACAACCCCAAATCAGAAAAAGTTTGTTAATATACCTCCTGCATTTCAGGTCTGCACATTCCAAAAAAAGTTGGTATGGGGTCAATTTAGGGCTAGTAATGAGGTGAAAAAACGAAATAATGATGTGATTCCGAACAGGTGATTTTAACAGGTGATTGTAATCATGGTTTGGTACAAAAGCAGCATCCAGGAAAGGCTGAGTCTTTGATGAGCAAAGATGATCAGAGGATCTCCAGTCTGTCATGAAATGTGTAAGAAAATGATTGAAATGTTTAAAAACAATGAACCTCAAAGAAAGATTAGAAGGGATTTGCATATTTCTCCCTCTACAGTGCATAATATCATTAAACCATTCAAGGAATCTGGAGGAATTTCAGTGTGTAAGGGCCAAGTGCACAAGCTTAAGCTGAACACCAGTGACCTTTGATCCCTCAGACGGCACTGCATCAAGAACCGCCACTCAACAACAGCTGATATAACCACATGGGTGAGGGATTACTTTGGTAAACCTTTGTCAAGCACTACAATATGGAGTTACATGCACAAATGCCACTTAAAACTTTACTGTGCAAAAAAGAAGCCTTATGTTAACCATGTCCAGAAGCGACGTCGACTTTTCTGGGCTCGGAGGCATCTGTAATGGACCATCACACAGTGGAACTGTGTATTGTGGTCAGATGAATCAGCATTCCAGGTCTTTTTTGGAAAAAATGGACACAGTGTGCTCTGGACCAAAGACGAAAAGGACCATCCAGACTGTTATCGCAACGAGTTCAAAAGCCAGGGTCTGTCATGGTATGGGGCGGTGTCAGTGTCCTTGGCAAAGGTCATTAACACTTCTGTGGTGGCATCATTAATGCAGAAAAGTTCATTGAGATCTTCAAGACGTCATCTATTCCAGGGACATCCATGCATTTTTCAACAAGACAATGCAAAACCACCTGCTGCACACATTACAAAGGCATCGCTGCAGAAGAAGAGGGTACGGGGACTGGACTGGCCTGCCTGCAGTCCTGACCTGTCCCCAAAAGAAAATGTGTGGAGAACTTTGAAAGGAAAAATGTGACAACGACGACCCCGTACTGTTACACATCTTAAGACATGTTTGCAGGAAGAATGAGACAAAATAAAAGCTGAAACACTAAATCACTTGGTCTCCTCGGTGCCAAAACATCTTTTAAGTGTGGTGAAAAGGAATGGCAACATTACAAAGTGGTAAACTTTTTTTGGAATGAGTTGCAGGTCTGAAATGCAGGAATGGATGTTTATTAATAAATTAAATATCTCAGGTTCATCCTGTCTGCTTAGCCTGAATAAGTGCTCGAAATAATACAAGCTATCTCTATCAAGGCGGTATGGGGAATAAAAAAAAAAAAAGGATGACACCAAGACAGTGAGTGAAAGTCAGCAAGGGAGGAGTGAGTGTTTCTTTTGATGGGAGCATTCTGTCAGATATTTGGGCCATTTTAAGCACTCACGTGGTGTGAGGTCAAAAGGCATCAGCTGAGTTTCGCTTCAATCCACACAGTACATAAATAAGTGAAAAGCCAGACCAGTGGACAAGATACGTGTTCTGCAGTCATGGACAACATCAAAGCCCCAGCAAGCCAGGCTAAAAGAAAAGAATGAGACAGAAATAGAGAAGAGCAGGAGGACTGGAGACTTTTCAAAGCATTCATGACCTGGTTAGTGCCTGGCTTTGTACTTGCCAACATCTAAGAATCACTTATTTTTTAAGCCAGTATGGATTTTCAAACCACAAAATCACTAAATAACATTTACTGTATGCACAAATACAACCTCAAATCAAAAAAAAGTTGGGACAGTATGGAAAATGCAAATAATAAAAAAAACACAGAGTTTCTTACATTTACTTTGACTTTTATTTGATTGCAGATAGTTTGAACCTGAGATATTTCATGTTTTATCTGCTCAACTTCATTTCATTTATTAATAAACATCCATTCCTGCATTCCAGGCCTGCAACACATACTAAAAAAAGTTTGGACAGTAAATTATTTACCACTTTGTAATGTTGCCATTCCTTTTCACCACACTTAAAAGACGTTTTGGCACCGAGGAGACCAAGTGATTTTGTGTTTCAGCTTTTATTTTGTCCCATTCTTCCTGCAAACACGTCTTAAGATGTGCAACAGTACGTGGTCGTCGTTGTCGCATTTTTCCTTTCAAAATTCTCCACACATTCTCTATTAGGGACAGGTCAGGACTGCAGGCAGGCCAGTCCAGTACCCGTACCCTCTTCTTCTGCAGCAATGCCTTTGTAATGTGTGCAGCAGGTGGTTTTGCATCGTCTTGTTGAAAAATGCATGGACGTCCCTGGAATAGATGACGTCTTGAAGGCAGCACATGTTTCTCTAAGATCTCAATGTACTTTTCTGCATTAATGCTGCCATCACAGAAGTGTAAATGACCTTTGCCAAGGGTACACAAGGTGACAGACCCTGGCTTTTGGACTTGTTGCTGATAACAATCTGGATGGTCCTTTTTGTATTTGGTCCAGAGCACACAGCATCCATTTTTTCCAAAAAAGACCTGGAATGTTGATTAATCTGTCCACAATACACATTTCCACTGTGTGATGGTCCATCCTAAATGCCTCCGAGCCCAGAAAAGTCGACGTTGCTTCTGGACAGGGTTAACATTAGGCTTTAAAGTTTTAAGTGGCGTTTGTGCATGTAACTCCGTATTGTAGTGCTTGACAAAGGTTTGCCAAAGTAATCCCTCACCCATGTGGTTATATCAGCTATTGTTAAGTGGCGGTTCCTGATGCAGCTCCATCTGAGAGATCGAAGATCACAGCCGTTCAGCTTGCGCCCTTGGCCTTTACTCACTAAAATTCCTCCTGATTCCTTAAATCGTTTAATGATATTAGTTGGGAAGGATACAGGTGCCCAGAACTAGTGCCCACCTAGGGGTAGCTTAGCATTTAAGATATTAGACTGAGTAATCAGAACACTGCCGGTTTAAGCACCACCATCACCAAGTTGCCACTGTTGTTGCCACGAGTTGTATTCAGTCATTGTAAGGATAAAAGCATCTGCTAAATGCTGCAAATGTAAATGAAACGGGCTTTAAATATTCACACAATAACAATACTCTCCAAGTAACAACAAAATGATGTTTATATAGGCTATTGTGATGTAATTTATTTGTTAATGCTATACCAATCAAATTTACCCTAGAATTCCCATCCTTTACACAAGTACTAGACCAGCATACACATTTCTTACCTTTTTTTTCCCCCAATCGATATGTTCTCTTACTTTTCTCTGGATAAAGTTAATAGTGAGCAGGCGTGAGTGCTCCCCGCTGAGTCCAGCACAGACGTTTTTGACAGCTTGAACCAAGCTGATTTAAAGTTGACTTTTTAAATTATGTTTAACACACAGAAGTGCACTTTAAAGTAAAAAAATAAAATAAATAAATAAATAAAAATTCAACACAGGTCCCCAGAAAAGGTAAGGATTTAACAAAGGTCCTCAGAAAAGGTAAGGATTTAACACAGGTCCCCAGAAAATGTAAGGATTCAACACAGGTCCCCAGAAAATGTGTGTACCACAGTGTGTAAAACATGATGTTAAAATCCTAATAAATTAATAAATAAAAATGTGTGCAAATATGTACGAGGTAATGTTTATGTAAAGTGCAAATGCAAATGATAATACATAATAGGTCCAGTGTGTAGTCCAGTGTGTTAGTGGTGTTAACAATGTAGTGGACCTATAGTGGACTTGTAACAGATTTTCCCACCTTTCATTTAGTGACACTGACAGTTTAGAAACACTGAGCACAGCCTTCCTCTATAAACATAAACAGACACAGTTCAAATCATGCTGAATAACATCCTGTGACCGTGCTTTGTAGAAGGGAAGGATGACCAACCAGGAGAAATAGGAGCAAGAAGAGTTAAGAGTACAGTACTGTCAATAAACAATAGTGCACTACTTAAGAATAGTGTCATGGTGCAAAGACTCCAATCTCCAATCAGACTATTAAACTAACACAAAACTAGTAAAGAAAAACAAAAAAAACGACTGGTTTGAGTTAAAAGAGAAGGTTCTGCTCAAAAAGTATCACAACTGTGCACACAACTACAGACTTTTTAATTCACATTTTTATACAGATACTGGGATGTGGTAACCATCCTCCTATTTCTTTTACAAAACAATTGTCAAGTTAACCATATTATATTTAAAAGCATTAAAAGAATGTCAAGGACAATCATCCCTTAGAATTTCATTAAAAAAAAGCTCACTGTCCTCCTCCTAACACGAAACTGTCTGGTATTAAACTCGGCCTTGGAGCTTTTATAACCGATACTGGAACATTCCAATCCAGGCCTTAAAAAACTCCCCACTCTAGGTCTAAGCATTCATGATACTATTTCATACAGTTTAACTTTAATAAATGAAGGTTTTTTTTCTTTTTAGTTAAGAAGTTCTGGAAACCATCAGTAGCATAGAGTAGGGGCCAGTGATAGCTCAGTGGTTAAGGTACTGGACTAGTAAACAGAAGGTTGCCGGTTCAAGCCCCGCCACCACCAAGTTGCCACTGTTGCCCTGAGCAAGGCCCTTAACCCTCAATTGCTCATTGTGTTCCGCTCATTGTGTAAGTCGCTTTGGATAAAAGCTGCTGTAAATGTAAATGTAGCATACTACCCCCAGACACACATATTGTATAGCTATACATTGCAATGAAACCAAAGGTTTACATACTCCTGACAATCCATAAGTATTGCATTCACAGTAAGTGCATTTTCATGTACATAATGATCAGATTACTGAAAAATGCATCTGAAAATCTACATCTGAGTCTACATTTGTCTGTCAGTAATAATCAGATTTATTGCAGTGTACTTCTTTCGAGTTGGTAAACATCTAGTAAACACATCCTCTGGCCAGGTAGGTTTGCTGCTGCGCTATAAGTTTGGAACTTGTGGACAATACTCCCACTGGGCTCTCTAGAATATACACCGACTAGGCATAACATTATGACCACTGACAGGTGAAGTGAATAACACTGATTATCTTCATCATGGCATCTGTTAGTGGGTGGGATATATTAGACAGCAAGTGAACATTTTATCCTCAAAGTTGATGTGTTAGAAGAAGGGAAAATGGGCAAGCGTAAGGATTTGTGTTTGACAAGGGCCAAGTTTGACAAGGGCCAAATTGTGATGGCTAGACGACTGGGTCAGAGCATCTCCAAAACTGCAGCTCTTCCCAGTCTGCAGCAGTTAGTATCTATCAAAAGTGGTCCAAGGAAAGGGCCCCCAGGTGGCACAGTAGGATATTCCGCTTGCACACCAGCACCGAGTTTCTGAACTCCTCGGTTCGAAACTCGGTGTTGCCTCCGGTCGGCTGGGCGCCACCTGGCGGGCATAATTGGCCTGCAGCAAAAGTGCCTGCAGCAGATACTAATTGGCCATCGTATCTGCAGGGTGGGGGCCAGACTATGTGTGTGTGTGTGGGTGTGGGTGTGGGTGTGGGTGTGGGTGTGTGGGTGTGTGGGTGTGGGTGTGTGGGTGTGGGTGTGTGGGTGTGGGTGGGTGTGTGGGTGTGGGTGTGGGTGTGGGTGTGGGTGTGGGTGGGTGTGGGTGTGGGTGTGGGTGTGGGTGGGTGTGGGTGTGGGTGGGTGTGGGTGTGGGTGTGGGTGGATGTGGGTGTGGGTGGGTGTGGGTGGGTGTGGGTGTGTGTGGGTGGGTGGAATTTGCAAATAAATTACACCTGTACACCTTTATACAAATTAAAAATCAATGAGAATTTATTTGTGCCGCACTGAATGCTGGGAGTTCCTTCACCACTAAGGACGCATCAGGTGCTTCCTCATTATTCAGTCAGATTATTATTCAGAATTAAGGCACCCTAAATAGGCAGCATTGTAAGGTATCTAAGAATTTAGACAGCCTTCTTCTCAGGAGTGAGTAGGATGATGTAAAATGCTGTCTATGTAGAGAGCTCACTAGGTTTTTAGACAGACCCATGATGTAATAGTTAAATAATTGTGACCTGGCAGTATTAACAAAATATCCTGCTACTTTAAACTACTATATTAATCACTTTCTTTGTTCATTTGTGGTACTGTAACACACTTTTGCTAATTTCACATTTTACATCTTCAAAACATTTATTCAAAATCTAATTGACAAAACTGCAAAATTTGCAAGACGTCAAGGGGTCTGAACATTTATTTTCTATTTGTAAAACTGGTTACAAACTTATCCATATTTAATATTTTTTTTAATTGATGGCACACAAGTTGACTTGCTATATTTACAATACATCAACACACTAGCACACCAGAGCTGACATTTCGAACTGGTCGGCTTGAAACTCAGCTCTGCCATCCGGGTGGGCTGGGCGGCTACATCAACAACGACTGGCTGTTGTTCATACAGGGTGGAAGCCGGACCCGGGACCTCATAACTGATGCAATTACGACCTCTGCTGGCTGGTTGATGGCGCCTGCAGAGAGTCAGGGGATAAAGTGACAGAGTGTCTCTCTTTACACGCTGATCCTCATATGAACTCGCCTTGTGCAGGTAAAAAGATGCACTCGGCTACTGCACATGTGTCGGAGGGGGCGTGTGTCAGTCTCTTGAGATCAGCATCAGTAGAGAGGAAGAGTAATGCAATCGGGTAATTGAATACGAATAGATTGTGTTGTTTATGTAAAGAAAGAATTATTATTGTTTATTAACTTTCATCTGATTACTCGCTTGATAACAAATTTATCATGAAGTACTTAGAAGATTTTTTTTAAAAGCTGTTATGTCACACCACCACACTGTTGAAAAAAAAAACTGAAAGCTTTTAGAAATCAAGAGCAAGCTGCCTGACGGCCCCTTAGAATAACATATAATAGCACAAAATTCCAGACACATTTATGCAAACACTCACAACAGCAACCCTGATTAAAATTTAATACTTTCTTCCTCTGATGTGTTAAACATTTTGTTGGAAATAATTTTCCAACTGTGTTAAAACTGCATGAATTATAAAACATGTCTTAGTACTTTTTGACTTGCTCTTCCACAGTTTACATTTTTAATTAAATACATGCCCCTTTTTTTACTTTTTTGACAGATATAAATGTAGAGTTTGACACAGCTTCCACTTTTTGGGTAAACTTTTTCTGCTCTGTCTCTTCTCTGAAGTAAGATGAGTTTGTTTGCACGTAGATTACTAGTAAAAAAAAACAGATGTTTAGCACTCTGCACAAGCAATCTAACAAATCCTCAGTCCTGTGAGAGTTTGTAGTACAAATGTGATGACAGAAAGCAGGAATTTACGGCCTGTGCATCATTTGAGGCATTTTAGTTCATACAAAACCAAAAGTATAAAAAAGCAAAACAAAAAAACAACTAAACTGCATGTGTCACGAATCCTATGTGCCACACCCCTCTCTCTTTAAGCACTCCTCAGTCTCCTGCCATGCCCCCTCAGTATGATTGGTTCCCTCTGCTAATTAGCTCCAGCTGCCCCTCATCTGAGGTTTTTAAGAGGGGAGCTGGGGAACTGTCTTTGGAGACTATTTTCCTGTGACTCTGTTGGTTTGGATTTGGCCTTGAACTCTGCTTGTTTTTTTATCTGGTTTTGCCGTGTCTTTTAGTCCTGTTTTGTCTTGTTTAACTCTGTTTAATCCTGTTTAGCATTTGCCTGTTAGCTTTAGTCCTGTTTAATTTTGTTTAGCTCCATTTAGTTCTGTCTAGGAATGTTTAGTTATGTCTAGTTCTGTTTAATCCTGTTTAATCCAGCTTTAGCCTTGTTTGTTCCTGTTTAGCCTGTGTGTTTAGTATAAATTAGTATTTGGCATTAACAACTAGTTTAGCATTTAGCTTAGTTCGTGTATGTTTAGTTATTGTTTAGCTTAGGGTTTATGTCCATGTTTAGTTTAGCACTTGGCTTAGTTCCTGTGTGTTTAGTTTAAATTAGCCTGTAGCATTAGCAGTTAGCTTAGGTCGTTTGTCTCCATATTAAGAAGCAATAAGGAAACAATAAAGAAGTAAAGGTGAAGTGCAGGTTTTATTGTATTTTTATAATTGTATTTCAATTGTATTTGTGTTTTATATAGACTTATTGTACTAAAACAATGAGTGAGGAATTTCATTAGTGGAGAGAACTTATGAGCAGTAATTAAGTTTTTCTGTGTCATTCTTTTAGTATATTAATCCAAGTTAACCTTTATTTTTAACGATAAGCGATTTAAACTCAGAAAAGGTGATTCTCACAATTTCTCAGAACCCCCAGCTGTAATGCAGGTTTGTCTCATATTCACACTGATGACATTTCTGTACCATATACAAATTGATTCTATGTGGTAAGTGGAGCTGATAAAATGTTTCTACACAGTGAGTGTAGAAACAAGGACTGATCAGTGTACTTTCCAGTGCTACATGCTTTCTGTTTTTAAAAATAGTACCTTGCTTTAGTTACAGCACTTCATCATTGCATACATATCACCCTTATAACACACTTTTATATTGAAATAGTATGGTAATTTTCTGCTTGGAGGTTAAGTGTGAATGCACTCTAGAATAGAAATCCCATTTAGACTGCTACCTGAGGCCTTGAATAAATTCTCTGTAATTTACAGGGAGGCTCAGGTGTTGGATTTTTTTCTGAGATTTTATGCTGTTTACACAGTTGGCTGCTAAACTGATTAACATATTTGTGTATCTTTAGCAAACAAGTTAAATCATAATAAATAAGTGAGTAGCACTGTCGCCTCACAGCTAGAAGGTCCTGGGTTCGATCCCCAGGTGGGGCGGTCCGGGTCCTTTCTGTGTGGAGTTTGCATGTTCTCCCCGTGTCCGTGTGGGTTTCCTCCGGGTGCTCCGGTTTCCTCCCACAGTCCAAAGACATGCAAGTGAGGTGAATTGGAGACACTAAATTGTCCAAGACTGTGTTCGATATAACCTTGTAAACTGAAGAATCTTGTGTAATGAGTAACTACTGTTACTGTCATGAATGTAACCAAAGTGTAAAACATGACGTTAAAATCCTAATAAACAAACAATAAGTCATAATAAACGCATTATAAAATTTTTAAATGATTGGTTTTTGTTCTTGTGCCATGATTTTGTAGTACCATAAATTATTTGCCCCTTTTTTGATTTCCCTTATTCTTTCAGATTCTCATATAAAATGTATTACATAAACACTTCAATGCTATTTTTATCATTTGATTTTGTTATTTTTTTTCTATTTTATTTATGCATTTTCTCCCAGTTTAGCATAGTCAATTTGTCTTCTGCTGCTGGGGGGATCCCTGATTGCAATCGAGGTGGGTACATTGCTGCTCACGCCTCCTCCGACCCGTGTGCAGCCCTTAGCGGAACCCTTTTTTACCCATGCATTCTGCACAGGCAGAAGTAACACGTATGACACTGCCAGCACCATGTCGTACTGTTAGTATGATGTGCTTATTGTGGAGTGCTGTGGTAACTTTAACAGCCTCACTTAAACCCACCATAACATTAAAACCACCTGCTTGTTTCTACACACGCTGTCCATTTTATCAGCTCCACTTACCATATAGAAGCACTTTGTAGTTCTACAATTACTGACTGTAGTCCATTTGTTTCTCTGCATGCTTTGTTAGCCCCCTTTCATGCTGTTTTTCAATGGTCAGGACCACCACAGAGTAGGTATTATTTGGGTGGTGGATCATTCTCAGCACTGCAGTGAGTGGATAAGACACATCAGCGCTGATGGAGTTTTTAAACACCTCACTGTCACTGCTAGACTGAGAATAGTCCACCAACCAAAAATATATCCAGCCAACAGTGCCCTGTGGGCAGCATCCTGTGACCTCTGATGAAAGTCTAGAAGATGACCAACTCGAAAAGCAGCAATAGATGAGCGATCGTCTCTGACTTTACATCTACAAGATGAGCCAACTAGGTAGGAGTGTCTAATAGAGTGGACAGTGAGTGGACACAGTATTTAAAAACTCCAGCAGCGCTGCTGTGTCTGATCCACTCATACCAGCACAACACAAACTAACACACCACCACCATGTCATTGTCACTGCAGTGCTGAGGGTCCTGGGGGTCCTGACCATTGACGAACAGGGTGAAAGCAGGTTAAAAAAGTATGCAGAGAAACAGATGGACTACAGTCAGTAATTGTAGAACTTCAAAGTGCTTCTATATGGTAAGTGGAGCTGATAAAATGGACAGTGAGTGTAGAAACAAGAAGGTGGTTTTAATGTTATGGCTGATCGGTGTATAATAAAGACCAATTTTGTATTGTTATCCATCTAACCATTGTTTACTGAAGCCCCACAGCCTTAGAAATATCTAAACAACGATCATGAGTATGTGCCAACACACATTTTACTGCAGTGTTCAATCATTATTTCATTAGTATGAACACTGTCTGTCAGAATGATGCAAATCCAGAACATAATGGTTTATTGAATGTGTAGTTAGCTAGGAAGTAATGCATAGACTGAACCTAACATAGATGTTAAAAATGATCCACATGGCTTCACAGAGGTAAGCAGAATGAAATTCTCGTTAGGTTTAATTGACTAAATTTTTGGATGCTGTTTATGGGTCTGATTGAATATGCCATTCAAATTTAATTACAAATTGCATTTCCTTTTCACATATGTTTATTTTTTTAATACCGGCAGCAGATGTTTTGTTAATTTCACTCAACTTCTCAATATCCTCACACTAAAATTATTTTCTAATTCCTTATCTTTTATGTATATTAAGGATCTTACTCTATGGTTGAGTAAAATCTTTTAAAGTGTGCTTATTAAAAACTCATGATGTGTGCGCTCAATGATTACAATCTATAAAACACAAAACATATTTACAATTTGTGAAACAAATGAAGTGGTGGTAAATGCAAAAGTAAAGAAAACTTAATAGTTTCTCTTACTGAAGCATTTTAATTAATGTATCTTCACTAAGATTAGTATCATAATGGCTCCTGCATATCCCTGAAACACTAGACATGAGGCAGGAACACACTCTGGCCAGGGTGTCAAGCCATCGCAGTGCTTTTCTTAGAATGTAATAGCAATACTTGATCCAAGAGACTTGAGTTTAATCCTCAGCTTCCGTTACTGATTGTGAGCTTCTTCAATACATGACATCAGGTGGCTTGACTGCTCCAAATTGCTTGTTGGTGTTAGTGATTGAGTGAGTAAATGGCTGAGCAAGTGAATGGTGGAGTGAGTGATGCCCTGTAATGGACTGGCAACCTGTTTAGTATACACCGATCAGCCATAACATTAAAACCACCTCCTTGTTTTTACACTCACTGTCCATCAGCTCCACTTACCATATAGAAGCACTTTGTAGCTCTACAATTACTGACTGTAGTCCATCTGTTTCTCTTCTTACTTTTTTAGCCTGCTTTCACCCTGTTCTTCAATGGTCAGGACCCCCACAGAGCAGGTATTATTTAGGTGATGGATCATTCTCAGCACTGCAGTGACAGTGACATGGTGGTGGTGTGTTAGTGTGTTTTGTGCTGGTATGAGTATGACATTCATGACAGGAACGGTAGTTATTCACACCTCACCTGCATGTCTTTGGACTTTGGACACGGGGAGAACACTCAAACTCCACACAGAAAGGACCCGGACCTCCCCACCTGGGGATCAAACCACCGAACCATCTTAGCCATCGTAACTATTAAAGCACACATTATATGTTTATGCCAAACAATGAAAATGTGCAATGTGCCCAATTTATTAAGTATAATTACATCTTTGTAAACATGTTATAAACATATAGTAACTATTTTGGGAATAAATATTGAATGTTCTTATGATGAATGCCTTCAATATTAATTTGTTTCCCCAATACTGTTGTATATATTAGTAGAAAAGTAATAATGCTGCTCTAAACTATACACTCTGCACCCTGGGAATCAGGCATAAATAGGTTTTCCACTCCAATGTGAAATTATATTAGAATACTGTACGTTCCAAAGATTAATATAAGTTATCTATCTATCTATCTATCTATCTATCTATCTATCTATCTATCTATCTATCTATCTATCTAATCTATCTATCTAATCTAATCTAATCTAATCTAATCTTATCTATCTATCTAATCTATCCATCCGTCCATCCACAAATGAAAGGTCAGACCAGCATAAAGTCATTTGAACTCAAAAGGAAAGAGGCTGATTTGCTCCAGTCCTTAATGAGAACCTCTGCAGACTTCTAAGAAACCGTACACTCGCAAGTAGACATTTAACTAAGACTAAGCCACACATGCCTCTTTCAGTGTTCCATACACTCTAATTGCAAGCTTTAGACTACCCCACACTGTGAGGCACATATGCCTCAAACACATCTTGTATCCTTCTATGCTTCTTCCTAGCCATCAGGAGATGCAGTAACAGAGGTACACATTCAAAATCCTAAAAATTAAGTATTTTCATTTCATAATTAGTTTATGACTGTAAACTACTGACTGTAGTTCATCTGTTTCTCTACATACATTTTTACCTTGCTTTTACCCTGTTCTACAATGGTCAAGACCACCACAGAGCAGGTATTATGTAGGTGGTGGATCATCCTCAGCACTGCAGTGACAATGACATGGTGGTGGTCGTAAGTGTGTGTTGTGCTGGTATGAGTGGATCAGACACAGCAGCGCCAATGGAGTTTTTAAATACTGTGTCCACTCACTGTCCTCTCTATTAGACACTCCTACCTAGTTGGTCCACCATGTAGATGATACGATCGCTCATCTATTGCTGCTGTTTGAGTTGGTCATCTTCTAGACCAGGGGTGCACAACTTCTTTTTACCAAGTGCCGATTTCACATAACACCTAAACCAGATGGCCACACATTTCATTTTTACAGACCTGTCCACATGAATTTGTAATACAGTTAGGGCAGTTGGGAAAAAAAATTCGATTATTTTCAAATGTATTACTGATTCTCGATTGCAATTTTTTTGTTGTTGTTGTTTAATGCAATTGAAAAATTTTAATTTAAAAGACTGCAGAAATGCAAAAATAGTAACAGCACCACCTAATTATCCTTCAAAGGAACTCAAACTTTATAACAATATAACAATAATTAACAATAATTTAAACAAAATAGAAATCTTAATTAGCTATATCCTTTATATAAAAAACTCACTTTAAATAATGTGCAGCATAAGAAAAGTGCAAAACCACGAAAAGTTCTTTACAGGTTTTTTAAAAGGAACACAAGCCTGTTTACTGTTTCCACCATATAAGTAAGTCTGTATTTACACTGGGGGACATTGAGTAATCACTCAGCTTTGATTTTGTCCTCTTGTGATTGGGGGGTGGATGGAGGGGGCACGTTCTGCTTCTGACCATATGGACTACAACTCCCATGCTCCCCCGCACTGTCACGTGACTATCACATGTCCCCGGTCAGCCAATCCTGATCGCGCTCACCGTCTCCGGAGTTTTGATTCAGTTCAGCTGTGTTCGGTTCCATGCGCATCCTAATTAAACTCTTCTGTTTGAGTCTCGTTGTGAAGTTTTGTCGATTGTGTTTGCGCTCCTTATTTCTGAATCTAACCATTACCGTGTATGACCCTTGTTGTGTTTGCTGCCCTCTGTTTATCCTCTGGTTTTGGACTCTACCTGATTTTGTACACTGTTTTTGCCCTTTTGATATTAAACTTTCCCTGATTTATATTCCGCGAGCGTCTGCTCAGTTTCTGCCTCGTGACATGTTGGTATCTTAATTAAAATATAAAGTATGTAAACAATCGCGATTGTCACATTCTAACATCAGGTGAAAACGTTCATGTGAATTAACCGAATTAATCGTGAAAATCGCCCAGCCCTAAATACAGTTACATAACATCAGGTACTTACAAGAAATGTGTTGGTCAGTGGGAGATACTGCAGCTTCTTTCTGACACCAACTGATTAATGTGGTCGCAAGCACTGCAGACATGAGAAAATACCTGTATGTCCATTCAGGGTTAAATTTCATATACTCGAGATCCACTTCTCTTTTTTTACTCGTACTTGGTTTGGACAAACACATGGCACCACTGAAGTAACTTGTATTTACATAATTTACTTTTCAGTCGCAAGTTCATGGAATTACCCGGTGAATTTAAAGTGACAGCATCATTTATTCAAAAATGCATCAGCACTTCATTTGGCGGGCCGGATCGAGAGTTTTGCCGGGCCGGATCTGGCCCGCGGGCTGTACATGGGGCGCTGTTGGCTGGATATTTTTGGTTGGTGGACTATTCTCAGTCCAGCAGTGACAGTGAGGTGTTTATAATTAGTTTAGTATTTAGTAGAACAGTATTCACAATATGAGTCATTCATTTCTACATGCATTTATCTTTGACTGATATACACTGATGATCAGCCATAACATTAAAACTCACTGTCCATTTTATCAGCTCCAGTTACCATATAGAAGCACTTTGTAGTTCTACAATTACTGACTGAAGTCCATCTGTTTTTCTGCATGCTTTGTTAGCCCTCTTGCATGCTATTCTTCAATGGTCAGGAACCCCACAGGACCACCACAGAGCAGGTATTATTTTGGTGGTGGATCATTCTCAGCACTGCCGTGACACTGACATGGTGGTTCTGTGTTAGTGTGTGTTGTGCTGGTATGAGTGGATAAGACACAGCAGTGCTGATCGAATTTTTAAACACCTCACTATCACTGCTGGACTGAGAATAGTCCACCAACCAAAAATACCCGTAGGCAGCGTCCTGTGACCACTGATGAAGGTCTAGAAGATGATCAACTCAAACAGCAGCAATAGATGAGCGATCGTCCCTGACTTTACATCTACAAGGTGGACCAACTAGGTAGGAGTGTCTAATAGAATGGACAGTGAGTGGACACGGTATTTAAAAAGTCCAGCAGCGCTGCTGTGTCTGATCCACTCACACCAGCACCATGTCATTGACACTGCAGTGCTGGAAATGATCCACCACCCAAATAATACCTGCTCTGTGGTGGTCCTGTAGGGGTCCTGACCATTGAAGAACAGTGTGAAAGCAGGCTAAAAAGCATGCAGAGAAACAGATGGACTACAGTCAGTAATTGTAGAACTACAAAGTGCTTCTATATGGTAAGTGGAGCTGATAAAATGGACAGTGAGTGTAGAAACAAGGAGGTGGTTTTAATGTTATGGCTGATTGCTGTATGTTTTAGCTTATTGCACATTACTGTAAAGGTTCTAAGTAATGCTCAGATTTAACATTATCAATCCTGTGTGGGTCTAGTCTAATTAAACCCCATTATCAATCCAATTTGGTTAATTGGTTAATGAAGTAACTAAGGAGGGAAATTACATTTCCACATGGAACCAGTTGTTGTACCCAGTTAGGTACCTAGAGAAAATCCATGTAGAGATCTGGAGAACATACAAGATGTCTGAAAAACATATGATTGGAGGAAGGTTTAGTACCATAGTCCCTCAAACTCTTGCTGTGAGGAGTCCCACACTACCTGTTGTGCCATCATGCCATGAATATACAAGGCAAGGCATCGCACATTGAATGGCTTATACACATTTTCCATTTTCATCGCTTCATCCTCCAAATGGCTGTGAAATGATGAACCTGGCTTTGTTTGAGAGGGGACCGATTTCCTATTACAGGATGCCCATTGTTAGGTGGTAAGTGGGGCATTCTTCATTTATGAAGGTGCTCGTTAATCACATCTGAATCGGAGGAATGAGAAACACAAGGACAAAGGGCACAGATGAAATTCCATTACTGGCATCAGTTTACACATTTGCTCATGATATATGAGACAGGTTGAAACATGACTGTGTGTGTGTTGTGTGTGGGGAGTGTACTGGATAAATGGGGTGCCTTTGTAAAGGTAAATACTGTATGTCCCCCATGATTATGAGAATACATGATCATTTAAAATAGTAGAAACAGTAAGGTCATTTAACTCATCCCTATACACACTGATCAGCCATAACATTAAAACCAGCTCTTTGTTTCTACACTCACTGTCCAAATTATCAGCTCCACTTACCATATAGGAGGACTTTGTAGTTCTACAATTATTGACTGTAGTTCATCTGTTTTACCCTGTTCTACAATGGTCAAGACCACCACAGAGCAGGTATTATTTAGGTGCTGGATCATTATCAGCACTGCAGTGACAATGACATGGTGGTGGTGTGTTAGTGTGTGTTGTACTGGTATGAGTGGATCAGACACACCGTGTCCACTCACTGTCCACTCTATTAGACACTCCTACCTAGTTGGTCCACCCTGTAGATGATACGATCGCTCATCTATTGCTGTTGTTTGAGTTGATTATCTTCTAGACCTTCATCAGTGGTCACAGGATGCTGCCCATGGGGCGCTGTTGGCTGCATATTTTTGGTTGGTGGACTATTCTCAGTCCAGCAGTCCAACTCCATCAGCATCATGTCACTGCAGTGCTGAGAAAGATCCACCACCCAAATAATACCTGCTCTGTGGTGGTCCTGATCATTGAAGAACAGCATGAAAGGGGGCTAACAAAGCATGCAGAGAAACAGATGGACTACAGTCAGTAATTGTAGAACTACAAAGTGCTTTTATATGATAAGTGGAACTGATAAAATGTGTGTATATATTTTGTCAGTGGTTATTGTGGGTGGGTAATGTTTTTTGGCTTTTCTTTTATCTAAACTTACTTATTGTTGTTAAGTTATTTATTTCTGTCTATTCATAACAAATAAAATCCTTTCATTCAGGTGCAGAGGTTATGTTTAATGTTAGGTATAATCAATATAGAAAACCATAAAGATAGTAATATAGAACTGTGCCCACATTCAAACTCATTGTTATTCCTGCTTTGACATTTAAGTAGGTATATAGAATGTGATATGCTTTCTTTAAAAATGCTGTGGAAAGCAGACCTGAAATAATAGGAGAGCCTTGATATGCTATTGTGTATTTAAAGAGTAGTAATTAAGTTTTCATCAAACACGTCAGGTGGTGTAATAATAATAAGCAGTAATAATAAATAAATAAATAAAAATGAATAATAAATAATTGCCAGTCTATTAAATGTATTTTACAAATAGTAATCATACTTTTGTCTAACAGTTGGACAGAGCTATAAGGAGCAGTTATGATTAAAAAAGAGTCAAAGTGTAACAAAATAAGTTTGTATTAAAATTAGTTTAGAACATGCTTGGTCTAAACTTAACCTTTGAGAGGTCTTTTTGGCTGATCCAGAGGTGGAAAGAGTACTAAAATATTGTACTCAAGTAAAAGTACTATTACTTTAATGAATTTTTACTTAAGTACGAGTAAAGTTACTAGTCTAAAAATCTACTCAAGTAAAAAGTAACTCGTTTAAAATGTACTCAGACTAAACGTTACTTAGTTACTTTTTTAGCAGGAGGGCGTGTCTCTTCTGTGTAATGCAAACAGGACAATTGGGTATAAATCTCACAATAGTTGTTTTTAATTAAAATATAATAGAAAAAAAACATGTCGATACAACATTTAAAACATTTAGGGATGTGTAATGTGTAATTTTAGTCCCATAAAACTTTTTCAAACTGTTTAACCACTAGTGATGTGTCGTAGAATGATTCGATTCTATTGAACGGCCCTTTAAAATGAAACAAAGGAACCGAGTCGCGCTTCTGGGAGTCGTTTTATATATATACGGCTCTTTAAAAGGAACCGAGCCAAAAGATCCGACTCCCCATCGCAGAATTCACTGCAGCAGTTTCCCAGACTCGATTTTTTTAGCGTTTTTTTACTCAGTAACGGATGTTATTTAAAATGTAGCTAATTACAATTCTTAATACAAAACATACTTAAGTAAAAGTAAAATTACAGGCTGTAAAATCTACTTTAAAAAGTACAAGTACACAAAAAACTACTCAATTACAGTAACGCGAGTAAATGTAACACGTTACTTTCCACCTCTGGGCTGATCTACCTGTGTTAAAGTGGGTTTCATCTCAGAAATCTACCTCTCCCAGTGTTTAAAAATATTGACAGTTCAACTGTAAATGTGATACTTCTGAACTGTGTAATTCAGTATTGATAGTTTTAGTTAATTTACAGTTAGTTTATAGTCACCTCTTCTGATGTTTAATGTTTACAGTAAAGTCTACAGTTCAACTATGAGCGTATAAGTAAATGACAAGGGGGCGTGTGTCAGTTCGCTCTCCTCAGTCAGGGGAGGGGGTCAGCAGCAGTAGAGAGGAAGCATAACACAACTGAGTAAAAAATGGAAATGCCAAAAATCGGGAGAAAATGCATAAATAAAAGAACCAATACAGCACAAATTTACATATTAAGAATATTACAAAAATAAGTTTGCAACACCATGCAAGTTTTTTACAGTTAGGGGAGCACCTCCTCGGGGTACAAAACAAAAGTGACCAGAACCCTCACAACCCCTTATGCATACAGGACAAATATTACATTATATATCATTCAGATATATGACTTCATAGCATATTTTATTATGCCTATTCTGCACAAACCTCTCTTTACCTTATAGCTGCCGGCTACTTTTATTTATATCGTAAAGGCTGTTGATTGCAAAAGTATAAGAACAGCAATATTTCTTTCTTAAACCATTTAAGAAAAAGCCAGTGGATCAAATAATGGTTCTGTATTATAAAGGGAACTGTCTCTGATTAAAGAAGAATCAATGTAGTGGCATGATTTCCATGCTTGGTAGACACAATTGTGTCATTGTTCCAGGTTTGTATAGCCTTTTCTCATGTGTGTATGTACTTTTTTAAATTACTTTGATTGTCCATGCATAGCACCTATCCCACCAATAATTAGAAAATGGCTAGAACAGAAGTAAAATAAAAGCATGGGGTACGTAAGGAAAACACTAGCAGAGCTTTGTAAAATTCCCTACTGGCATCTAAATGTTATGTTAGTCTCAGTGTGAATAGATCTAAACAGTTTCGTAGGGCTTTTCCATCTGTTTTCATGTTTGATGATGATGGTAATAAAAAAGAAAAACAACTAAATCCAGGATTCCTTGGTTCATTTACCAACAGCAAGTGATTTATCTCCTAAGGTTGTTGCAACATCACACCCTTGTATCTTACTGCATTTCTTTCTGTACAGATTTACATCAGCCGCAGTTTAAAATGATATTTCACGCTCAGTAAGAACACATTGTGATCTAATGAATTGGATTTTGAATCGGCTTTGTCAAATGTCAAGCAGTATATCAAGGAATTAAAGTCAAGCCGCATTTGCATAGCATGATGTGATGCCGTTGTCGTACTGGGGGAGCATGGGGAGGAAGCATACGCACTCAAATGAATTTTACTGGGACGTGTTTAGTAATTGATGTGCTTTCAGCAAAGGGTGGCAAAATGCTTAGGAGTAAATGTGCTTTAAACACTGTTCTTTTTTTATAGAAAAGGCAGGATTCTATGCCTTTAATCTTGAGGCTGTGAAACGGCATGGCAGACGGGTAATTTATTCAACAGGATATTACATTTGCACCTGTTCGGCTGGGAATTGATGACACTGCCCTGTATGTACAGACAACTCGCCTACACAATAAGTCTCGTGTACAGTGCGTACGCTCACGCCTCACACATAGATGCACGGGTATTGATGGTGAGTGTCCGTTATATTAAGGCTCATCCATATGTAGTAGGACAATTTTATAGTAGAAATAAGAGGACATATACTACACTGACTGACAGGGACAAATGTCTCCACATACACACTTACATATGCTTACACAAGCACTCCAGCTAGGAAAAATAAAGAAAGCTGGGAGATGAAGTGGTGCGAGGAAGGAAAAACAAGAAAAGAAATGAGATAATAAGCAGGAGATGAGAGACGTATGTGAGAGTGCAGAGCATCTGTTTCTTTATCGAGTCACCCAGAAAAAGACTTACATTAGCACTCAGTTTCACTGCTTCCACCAACACTCATTCTTGATACTCATATTTATATTTTTATATATATTTCAGGCCTGCAACACATAAAAAAATGGGACAGGGGCAATTTAGGGCTAGTAATAAAATAATTATGTTATTCCAAACAACTCAACAGGTAATCATGATTTGGAACAAAAGAAGTATCCATGAAAGGCTGAGTCTTGTTCTTCAAAGAAAGATTGGAAGGGATTTGCATATTTTTCCCTCTACAGTGCATAATATCATCAAACAATTTAAGCTTAAGCTAAACACCTGTGATCTCTGATCCCCAGTCATTCATCAATAGCTGATATAACCACATGGGCAAGAGATAACTTTGGCAAACCTCTACAATACAGAGTTACATGCACAAATGCCACCTAAAAATTACTGTCCAAAAAAGAAGCCTTATGTTAACCATGTGTAGAAGCGGCGTCAACTTCTCTGGGCTCGGAGGGATCGGGGAAGGATCATCACACAGTGGAAACGTGTATTGTGTTCAGACCAATTAGTATTCTAGAATTTTTTAGAAAGAAATGGACGCCATGTGCTCTGGACCAACGACAAAAAGGACAATCCAGACTGTTATCAGCAACAAGTCCAAAAGCCAGGGTCTGTCATGGTATGGGGCTGTGTCAGTGCCCTTGGCAAAGGTCATTTATATTTCTGTGATGGCAGCATTAATGCAGAAAAGTACATTGAGATCTTAGAGCAAGATGTGCTGCCTTCAAGACGTCATCTTTTCCAGGGACGTTAATGCATTTTTTCAACAAAACAATGCAAAACCACATGCTGCACACATTACAAAGGTATGGCTGCAGAAGAAGAGGGTACAGGTGATGCACTGGCCTGCCAGATACCCATAAACTCAATAACTGCAGGAATACATCCTAAACATGGCACTACACACTCACACATTCACACCTTGTATAACTTTATATAAGTTTATATTAATTGTGTGTATGTATGATTTGTGTAAATTCTATTCAAATTATTCTCTAGACCACCCAATGAGGATGGGTCCCTGCTGAATCTGGTTCCTCTCAAAGTTTCTTTCCCAATCTTGTCGTATCTAAATACCCGATTGCATTATGCCTTCTCTCTACTGATATTGATCTCCACCCTGGTTAAGGAGGGCCGAGACTAACACACCCCCTCCGACGTGTGCAGTAGCCGACTGCATCTTTTCGAGGCGAATTTCACCTTCATATGCGGATCAGCTTTGTGTACGGAGAGCCACACCCTGATCAATGCATTATACCTCGTCTCTGTGCAGGTGCCATCGATTAGCCAGCAGAGGTCATAATTGGCTTAGTTATGAGTTATGTATGAACAACAGCCAATCGTTGTTCATGTAGGTGCCCAGCTTGCCGGATGGCAGAGCTGAGTTTCGAACCAACGAGTGCTAGCGTCTTTTACCGCTCCATCACCTGAGCACTTTTTTTTTTTCTTGCCACTGTCGCCTCCCGCTTGCTCAACAGGGGCTCAACAGGAGCTCTATACAAATAAGCTAATCCACCTATTGGCATGCTTTTAAGGCACCCGCACTACCCGCTGTGTTAGTTATCCTTGCTTGACTACATCTATAACACTTGTGTATGCAAGTGCTGAAAAACTGAAGAAGTTGCTAAAAGTGACAAATCTTTTATTAAACCTTTACATTTCCTGAAGGGGCTGTAACTGGTCAAGATTAATGTCAGTCATAGTGAGTGAGCTGGAGGGGCTGAGCAATCAGGGACGAACGGACCACAGGAGAGTGAAATATGAGTGTGGGTACAGCAGAGAGCCGCAGGCTGGGACTTAACATAAGCACTGCATTTCAGCCTCCGTTCAGCTAGAGTTTAGCCTGCAGAAAGTCTAACTAATACACCTGTCAGACCACCTAAAACATCCATACACAGACACACATACAAACACACCTGCACAGCTTATGCTCCAGTGAGTTGATGCATTGACATTAAGAAACTGCAGTTGTCACCAACAAGTTAAGTCACTATTTGCTACAATCCTGCTGCTACAAACCTGCCCAGTCCTTACTGGTTTAACTGGTTTTATACATGTTGCTCTTATTTATAATACTGGACATACACCGATCAGCTATAACATTAAAACACCTCCTTGTTTCTACACACATTGTCCATTTTATTAGCTCCACTTACCATATAGAAGCACTTTGTAGTTCTACAGTTACTGACTGTAGTCCATCTGTTTCTCTGCATTCTTTGTTAGCCCCCTTTCATGCTGTTTTTTAATGGTCGGGACTCTCCCAGGACCACCACAGAGTAGGTATTATAAAATAATAATAATTAAATAAATGAATATTTTTAAGATCATTTCTTCCCCCAATTTTCTCCCCTAATCTAGTCGTATCTAAACACCCTGAAGTTATTCTTTACAGAATGCTATTTTCTTAAATGGCATATCTAAACTAAAAGTGTTTATGGGAAAGATTTATTGTTCTTTCGTTAAATATATAATTTGATTTTCTGGGTAGAACTGGGTACAAGTTAGTTGTTTATTTTTACAACTAAACTTTTTTTTCTCGTTATTAATAATAACTGTTCTATACATTACTTGATTGTCAACATTTGATTTAGAATGAATACAATTAACATAAAAATGAATATAAGAGCCACTCAGGTGGCGCATCGGCTGTTGTTCATCCAGGGAGGGAGCCGGATAGGGACTCCTCATAACTGGTGCAATTATGACCTCTGCTGGCTGATTGATTGGGCCTGCACAGAGTCAAGGAATAATGCTGATCAGGGTATGGCTCTCCGTACACAAAGCTGATCCGCATATGATCTCGCCTCATGCTGGTGAAAAGATGCAGTGAGCTACTGCCCACGTGTCGGAGGGGGCGTGTGTCAGTTCGCTCTCCACAGTTGGGGCGGAGGTCAGCACCAGTAGAGAGGAAGCATAACGCAATTGGGAAAAATTGAACACGCAAAAAATCGGGAGAAAAAGGGAGAAAATGCATTAAAAAAATTAATATAAAATTAAAAGCATTTTGAATGCATGGTTTTTGGGCCGTGTAAAAGTCATACATAGTCAGTCATATTGTAAACAACATAACACCCTCCAAAGTATTCTGTTAGAAGAAAATTACAAGTACTGTGTCTTTATACCATAGAAAATGGATTACTTGACCAAGGTCCTTAGACTTCTGGATTTTAATTAGTACCCGCACCTTGCTGTTCTGCATATTCCTGTAAAAAAAAAGCTGCATCAGCCAATATGTTCGAGGACAAGGTCAAAGCACTGTTTTAAAATCTATAAGATTTACACATCTTAACACCACCGCTAGCTGTTAACGTTCAGAAATCTCTGATAAGATCGCGAACCTAATTCCAAACTCTCAGGTCAGGAAACGTTTGACTTCTGTTCCAATTAATTACACGTCAAATCAAAAGAGAGGCTGACACAGGATCTGACACTTCCTACAAAGAGCCTGATTAAAGCTGCATGTTCGGTGTGTGTTTGGGGGTGGGGTGTGGTGAGGTTCATGAAATCCGAGTTGGACCTGGCCTTTAACAGCTGACTGCAAAACACACACACACACACACACACACACAGAGAGAGAGAGAGAGAGAGAGAGAGAGAAGCAGCAGTGCTGAGGGGAATAGCCAGTGTAGATTTCAGAGCTTATCCACCAGGCTCTCTGATTGACAGTGAAAGATGAAACATGCCTTACTAACAAGCGTTTTTCTCTGTCATCCTATCCTATCCACCCGACTAGGAATCATTCTTCCTCCCTCTTTGATGTCTAGCTTTTAATACAAACACAGTTGCAAGAAAAGGAGTGTCATTCTTTGAACATACCCATATTGTTGCTCTGAATACTGGACAGTATAAACTGGACAGTGCTTTAATGCAGGGTATTAATCTCTGATTCTGCATAGTCATTGTTTTGTCAGGTGCAATACTTAAATAGTTCAATAAACAGAATGCAAAGCATTGCCTGAAAACCATAACATTAAAACCACCTCCTTGTTTCTACACACACTGTCCATTTTATCGGCTTCACTTACCATATAGAAGCACTTTGTAGTTCTACAATTACTGACTGTAGTACATTTGTTTACTGTAGTCTGCATGCTTCGTTAGCCCCCTTCCATGCTGTTCTTCAATGGTCAGGACTCTCCCAGGACCACTACAGACTAGGTATTATTTGGGTGGTACTTCATTCTCAGCACTGCAGTAACACTGACATGGTGGTGGTGTGTTAGTGTGTGTTGTGCTGGTATGAGTGGATAAGACACAGCAGCTCTGATGGAGTTTTTAAACACCTCACTGTCACTGCTAGACTGAGAATAGTCCACCAGCCAAATATATCCAGCCAACAGGGCACCGTGGGCAGCGTCCTGTGACCATTGATGAAGGTCTAAAAGATGACCAACTCAAACAGCAGCAGTAGATGAGCGATCATGTCTGACTTTACATCTACAAGGTGAACTAACTAGGTAGGAGTGTCTAATAGAGTGGACAGTAAGTGGACATGGTATTTAAAAACTCCAGCAGTGCTGCTATGTCAGATTTTCCTGTAAATTTGGTAGGGCCCTATTTACTGTGTGTAGCATTCTCCCTGGATTCTTCTTATGCATAGTTAGGGTGGCACGGTGGCTAAGTGGGTAGCACTGTCGCCTCACAGCAAGAAGGTCCTGGGTTCAATCTCCAGGTGGGGCGGTCCGCATGTTCTCCCCGTGTCCACGTGGGTTTCCTCCAGGTGCTCCGGCTTCCTCCCACAGTCCAAAGACATGCAAGTGAGGTGAATTGGAGACACTAAATTGTCCAAGTTCGATATAAACTTGTTAACTGATGAATGAGTGTAATGAGTAACTACCGTTCCTGTCATGAATGTAACCAAAGTGTAAAACATGACGTTAAAATCCTAATTAACAAACAAGTGTAGCTATTATTGAATTCTTTAGGTGTTTTGTATACTTATCTGTCTGTTTCTCAGGTCTGTTATTCATTTCTTTGTACACCATTCACACCTGTCCCTAGTTTCCCTAATTAATTAGTCCTTATATAAGTACCCTTCGTGTGTTAGCCCATCATTGCAAAGCTTTGTTATCTCATTACGCTTTACCTTGCCTTGTTTACCTGATTCTATTGATCTCCCAGTTTTGACCTTTGCATGTGCATTGTGTTATAAGTATAGATTTGCCTGTGATTGACCGGTTTGCCTTTTATAACACTGATGCTTTGAACATAGTCAATGAGTATCTGTTTGGTCCTAATAAAACCTCACCTACAACTGCCCTTTCCCCAACACATCAGAGGTGACACTTCGTCTCCTCTATCAACAGAAGATTATCTCAGAAGTGCTTGGAAAACTTTCCTGCTCTTACAAACTTAAAACAACATGAGATATTTTCTTTGCCACTCAGCTGGTTTATTTGCTTTCCTCCTCCGGGTGAAATGGTTTTCTGAATGTCAGCACTCTGTTTGTTTCTCGGCCCGTTTTTCGTGATGTGGACCTCACTTGCTGACGGTCTTGGGAGGACAGATCGCCTCAAGCTGCATCGCGACGTCCCTCATTCCTGAGGTGAGTGACACCATGTAAATTTACTATGCATGGCGTGAAGGAAGCACAGTGTGCAGGGAAGCTGGTTCAGGGCCGAACCGTGAAATCTTAAGGGGGTTCTCCTGTTCTGATTTCGAGAGCAAATGGACAGCAGCAAATTGTAAGACCATAACCAAATCGCCCCATCCAGCTCTCGTTCCTGCACTACCTCTGTTCTGTCTCTTATTTTTCATAGCGGGTGATGAATTTATATATTCAGTCATGATTTCCTTTGTTATTTTGTATGTATTAATTGAACATTTTACTCTCCAAATTATCCCCATCTTTTGTGGTTATTCAGCCACAGCATTATATTACCTTGATTTGAGATTGTGCATTATAGGTTCAGTTTCTTCTCTGCCAAGTGTGTGGGAATTCTCTGTGTCCTTCCCCGTTACCCAATCATCAACAGATCTTTTTTAAGGGGAGCAGAAACAAACTGTGTCTTTATTTTATCTTTAATTTTCTGTCATCTCAAGTTAAATACCTGACTGTTGGTAAAGTTGTTTGTCTATATGTTGACATACAATTTAATTAGCCAGCCTGCGATACTCATATTGGCCAGCAGAGGGGTGGAGGCAGCTATCTAAACTGCCCTTTAAAAGCATTCTCTGTGCCTAATCACAGGTGGGTCTGTATAAACAGCCGTGTAACTCAAGTCACTCAGTTGTCTCGTCTTTGGGAGTAAAACACTTGACTTATAGCTTGCTGGTGAATATTTTGGTGGAGCTTTTGCTACCCAGTGAATCTTTTTATTTATTTTCCAGTCTGTGTCTTTGTTTTCTGTTTTTCTTATGGATATCTGTTCCAGTATTGTTCTACCTTGGTTAAGTATCCTGCAATTTGGTTCAGTTTTTAATATCGCAGATGTGGGGTTAGACTTGGCTCCTATGTTGCAAAATTGCTCATCATCTTGTGATTATTATTATTATTATTTTTATTAATAATAAAGATAAAACTCTTTTTCCAAAGAATTCACTTGTTCCTGCGTTTCAACCTTCTCAATATGCAAAGACAAAAAAAAAAAAAAAAGCTAAAGGCTTAGGCAAAAGCATGATGATGACTGTCATTTATGACCTGGTATGAAGGTGCGTAGGAGTAGGACAAGGGATGAGAAAGGCTAATGATGCTCTGGGCTGCTAACACTGAATCATCAACCCATCCAGTCTCCTCTTGTCATGACCATAGAGAGAAAGAGAGAGAGAACGAGATAAATGATTTTTAAATGAAGTGAAATGAAACACTCCTCTTAGAATAATAAATAATAAAAAGAATATATCTAAAGCACTGTTTTATTTTTACTTTGATTAATTTTTAATAATTTTTGGATACTGCTGTGGTTTAATCGCTGGCATCCTTTCCCAGTCGCACTGTCCTCACCTCTGCTGGGGCCACCTCATCTCCGCTGCAAGTGCAGGTGTGGCTCTCAGATGAAAGACATTTCTATGCAAATAAAGATGCTTGATGTGTTTTGACAGGACTTCCTCTTCCTCTAGACACACACACCATGGCGCACACATACGAGAGAGTATGGAAGCCTTTTGACAGGACTTTGTGATCGTTTAAAGTCAAAACCACGGCAGCAAAGTTGTCAGTTCCATCACTCTACTGTCATCTCTGTCTTTTATATGACATAAAGATGGCTTGCTTAGAGCCCTCGAGTGGCACATCATCTTCCGTTGCTCAGATGTCTGGGATGTACATTTGCCAACTTCGCCAATTCCCTAAGCCTTTTCATGACCATTTACAGTTACAGCATTTGGCAAACATGCTTATCTAAAGTGACTAACCAAAGCACTTTGCTGTCTGCACTTGTTTAAGGTGGCGCAGATTAGCTGTCAAAACACGAGCAGAGTACGACAAGTGACTTCACTGTTAACACATCAGGGAATTATTGCTCATCAAAAGTCAAAGGATGTTGAAGTTATCTGTGAGAATTTGTGTCAACATGCTTGTGAAGTTAGATGTTGAATGACATTCATTTCATCCCATAGGTGTTCATTTTGGTTGAGGTTAGGACTCTGCTCATTACGCATTTCTCAAACAGTACCGGAAAAGGAGATACGCAGTTTTGATGGACAGGTCTGGCAGCCAGTGGAGATACTTGTTAAAGAGATTGCATGATTTTTCACCTTTTCATTGGTCATTTTATTATTCGCTGCTATAGACAGACAGAGATTCATACCCACAATCAACACATGTAAAAAAGTGAAAACCGCTAAAAGTGGAGATGCGTGTTTTTCATCGTAAGGCGACGATATATGTATATATATACAGTGTATCACAAAAGTGAGTACACCCCTCACATTTCTGCAAATATTTCATTATATCTTTTCATGGGACAACACTATAGACATGAAACTTGGATATAACTTAGAGTAGTCAGTGTACAGCTTGTATAGCAGTGTAGATTTACTGTCTTCTGAAAATAACTCAACACACAGCCATTAATGTCTAAATAGCTGGCAACATAAGTGAGTACACCCCACAGTGAACATGTCCAAATTGTGCCCAAATGTGTCGTTGTCCCTCCCTGGTGTCATGTGTCAAGGTCCCAGGTGTAAATGGGGAGCAGGGCTGTTAAATTTGGTGTTTTGGGTACAATTCTCTCATACTGGCCACTGGATATTCAACATGGCACCTCATGGCAAAGAACTCTCTGAGGATGTGAGAAATAGAATTGTTGCTCTCCACAAAGATGGCCTGGGCTATAAGAAGATTGCTAACACCCTGAAACTGAGCTACAGCATGGTGGCCAAGGTCATACAGCGGTTTTCCAGGACAGGTTCCACTCGGAACAGGCTTCGCCAGGGTCGACCAAAGAAGTTGAGTCCACGTGTTCGGCGTCATATCCAGAGGTTGGCTTTAAAAAATAGACACATGAGTGCTGCCAGCATTGCTGCAGAGGTTGAAGACGTGGGAGGTCAGCCTGTCAGTGCTCAGACCATACGCCGCACACTGCATCAACTCAGTCTGCATGGTCGTCATCCCAGAAGGAAGCTGACGCACAAGAAAGCCCGCAAACAGTTTGCTGAAGACAAGCAGTCCAAGAACATGGATTACTGGAATGCCCTGTGGTCTGACGAGACCAAGATAAACTTGTTTGGCTCAGATGGTGTCCAGCATGTGTGGCGGCGCCCTGGTGAGAAGTACCAAGACAACTGTATCTTGCCTACAGTCAAGCATGGTGGTGGTAGCATCATGGTCTTGGGCTGCATGAGTGTTGCTGGCACTGGGGAGCTGCAGTTCATTGAGGGAAACATGAATTCCAACATGTACTGTGACATTCTGAAACAGAACATGATCCCCTCCCTTCGAAAACTGGGCCTCATGGCAGTTTTCCAACAGGATAACGACCCCAAACACAACCTCCAAGATGACAACTGCCTTGCTGAGGAAGCTGAAGGTAAAGGTGATGGACTAAACCCAATTGAGCACCTGTGGCGCATCCTCAAGTGGAAGGTGGAGGAGTTCAAGGTGTCTAACATCCACCAGCTCCGTGATGTCATCATGGAGGAGTGGAAGAGGATTCCAGTAGCAACCTGTGCAGCTCTGGTGAATTCCATGCCCAGGAGGGTTAAGGCAGTGCTGGATAATAATGGTGGTCACACAAAATATTGACACTTTGGGCACAATTAGGACATGTTCACTGTGGGGTGTACTCACTTATGTTGCCAGCTATTTAGACATTAATGGCTTTGTGTTGAGTTATTTTCAGAAGACAGTAAATCTACACTGCTATACAAGTTGTACACTGACTACTCTAAGTTATATCCAAGTTTCATGTCTATAGTGTTGTCCCATGAAAAGATATAATGAAATATTTGCAGAAATGTGAGGGGTGTACTCACTTTTGTGATACACTGTATATATATATACACCGATCAGCCACAACATTGAAACCACCTTCTTGTTTCTACTCACTGTCCATTTTATCAGCTCCACTTACCATATAGAAGCACTTTGTAGTTCTACAATTACTGACGGTAGTCCATCTGTTTCTCTACATACCTTTTTAGCCTGCTTTCACCCTGTTCTTCAATGGCCAGGACCAGGTGGATCATTCTCAGCACCGCAGTGACAATGACATGGTGGTGGTGGTGTGTTAGTGTGTGTTGTGCTGGTATGAGCGGATCAGACACAGCAGCGCTGCTGGAGTTTTCAAATACCGTGTGCACTCACTGTCCACTCTTTTAGACACGCCTACCTAGTTGGTCCACCTTGTAGATTTAAAGTCAGAGTCACGATCGCTCATCTATTGCTGCTGTTTGAGTTGGTCATCTTCTAGACCTTCATCAGTGGTCACAGGACGCTGCCCACGAGGCGCTGTTGGCTGGATGTTTTTTTTAGTGGACTATTCTCAGTCCAGCAGTGACAGTGAGGTGTTTAAAAACTCCATCAGCATTGCTGTGTCTTATCCACTTATACCAGCACAACACACACTAACACACCACCACCATGTCAGTGTCACAACAGTGCTGAGAATGATCCACCATCCAAATAATACCTGCTCTGTGATGGCCCTGTGGTGGTCCTGACCATTGAAGAACAGGGTGAAAGCAGGCTAAAAAAAAGTATGTAGAGAAACAGATGGACTTCAGTCAGTAGTTGTAGAACTACAAAGTGCTTCTATATGGTAAGTGGAGCTGATAAAATGGACAGTGAGTGTAGAAACAAGGAGGTGGTTTTAATGTTATGGCTGATCGGTGTATATGCTCAAAAACACCTGGAGAATGCATTTACATACTTGCATACATACTTACATACATGATAAATAAAGACATGGAATGATCGGTCAATAGTACCAATAGGCTTGTGTAAAAGACTGCTGTGACACCCAAGCTCCTGAAGACGTAAAATTCCTCTTTTTCATATCTAGTCCTTTTCTCCTTATAAAACAACCTTTTCTGATTGTTTTTCTTTTTTTCTTTGATTCAAGCACTAAAGTATAAAACAACTTGTTCATAATATTTGAATAAGCATTAGTTTTAATTACACTGGAAAAGTAAAAATGTGTTTGAAGAGGGATAATTTAATGTGATAATTGCAGCTGTATCCGTTGTAAAAAGTATTAATACAATCCAGTTGAAATGTGTTCACAACTTGACAGTTTTAGTTTCATTTTACTCACTCTCGGGTCTGAATGTAATTCCTGCAGCTATGTAACACAGAGTGATATTGTTCTAGCCTGTTTTGCATTTAGCATAAGCCTTGTTTTACAAAAGGTGCTGGTAGGAGGCAGCTGGTGAGTATGATATTTGCTCAGAATTTGGAAACCACAAGCATTATGGGCAAATATAAAAATGTGGCCACATCCCCATTATCATATACAGTGTATCACAAAAGTGAGTACACCCCTCACATTTCTGCAAATATTTTATTATATCTTTTCATGGGACAACACTATAGAAATAAAACTTGGATATAACTTAGAGTAGTCATTGTACAACTTGTATAGCAGTGTAGATTTACTGTCTTCTGAAAATAACTCAACACACAGCCATTAATGTCTAAATGGCTGGCAACATAAGTGAGTACACCACACAGTGAACATGTCCAAATTGTGCCCAAAGTGTCAATATTTTGTGTGACCACCATATTATCCAGCACTGCCTTAACCCTCCTGGGCATGGAATTCACCAGAGCTGCACAGGTTGCTACTGGAATCCTCTTCCACTCCTCCATGATGACATCATGGAGCTGGTGGATGTTAGACACCTTGAACTCCACTTGAGGATGCGCCACAGGTGCTCAATTGGGTTTAGTCCATCACCTTTACCTTCAGCTTCCTCAGCAAGGCAGTTGTCATCTTGGAGGTTGTGTTTGGGGTCGTTATCCTGTTGGAAAACTGCCATGAGGCCCAGTTTTCGAAGGGAGGGGATCATGCTCTGTTTCAGAATGTCACAGTACATGTTGGAATTCATGTTTCCCTCAATGAACTGCAGCTCCCCAGTGCCAGCAACACTCATGCAGCCCAAGACCATGATGCTACCACCACCATGCTTGACTGTAGGCAAGATACAGTTGTCTTGGTACTTCTCACCAGGGCGCCGCCACACATGCTGGACACCATCTGAGCCAAACAAGTTTATCTTGGTCTCGTCAGACCACAGGGCATTCCAGTAATCCATGTTCTTGGACTGCTTGTCTTCAGCAAACTGTTTGCGGGCTTTCTTGTGCGTCAGCTTCCTTCTGGGATGACGACCATGCAGACCGAGTTGATGCAGTGTGCGGCGTATGGTCTGAGCACTGACAGGCTGACCTCCCACGTCTTCAACCTCTGCAGCAATGCTGGCAGCACTCATGTGTCTATTTTTTAAAGCCAACCTCTGGATATGACGCCGAACACGTGGACTCAACTTCTTTGGTCGACCCTGGCGAAGCCTGTTCCGAGTGGAACCTGTCCTGGAAAACCGCTGTATGACCTTGGCCACCATGCTGTAGCTCAGTTTCAGGGTGTTAGCAATCTTCTTATAGCCCAGGCCATCTTTGTGGAGAGCAACAATTCTATTTCTCACATCCTCAGAGAGTTCCTTGCCATGAGGTGCCATGTTGAATATCCAGTGGCCAGTATGAGAGAATTGTACTCAAAACACCAAATTTAACAGCCCTGCTCCCCATTTACACCTGGGACCTTGACACATGACACCAGGGAGGGACAACGACACATTTGGGCACAATTTGGACATGTTCACTGTGGGGTGTACTCACTTATGTTGCCAGCTATTTAGACATTAATGGCTGTGTGTTGAGTTATTTTCAGAAGACAGTAAATCTACACTGCTATACAAGCTGTACACTGACTACTCTAAGTTATATCCAAGTTTCATGTCTATAGTGTTGTCCCATGAAAAGATATAATGAAATATTTGCAGAAATGTGAGGGGTGTACTCACTTTTGTGATACACTGTATCTTACATTACAACTTACACCTGCATGTGTTTAGATGAGGTGCATGACAAATTGGGCATCCTAACCAGAGCCTATGTGTGGTTGTGTGTGTAGGTGTGTAGGTAGGTATAGGCAGTTGCATAACTAGGAGCTTATGGGCCCCAGTGAAAAACAAATTTGGGCCCCCTCAACAAATTTCATATACAGTATATACAACACTTTAGACTGCCTCGCTCCAGCACCCGAACTACCTATTGGGTTCAATGCTGGGGCCATACGGCGAGTCTCATATACAAAACTAACTAACTGTGCAGAACGTCTGAACGCACATGTATAAACCGGGTGCTGCATTCTGATTGAGTTAAATTTCACTCACATATCGCCGCTACAACATTACAGTATAATAATAACAACCTGGCGAGTGCAGCCAATGGGGGGGGCAGTGCGGTGGGGGGTTGAGTTCATGTCGTGGAGGCCCCCCCTCCCCTGCCATGGGCCCCAGTGCACCTGCCCCCCCGTAGTTACGCCCCTGGGTAGAGGTGTGTTGATGTAGGTTGGTGTAGGTGTGTGTGCATATGTGCCTGTGTGTGTTTAAATGGGATATATAATATAATCATTCATTTTACTAACCACTTTATCTTGGTCAGGATTCCAGTGGGGTCCAGCACCTACTATAAACAGGACAAACACCTTCTGGAAACTGAAGGGAAACACACACCTACACATTTCCAGTCCCCTTCAATATTACTGGCGGCCATAATAAAGATGTGTAACAAAGGGTTATAAAAAATTTACCTTTTGGCAAATTAGCTTTAATCACACTGGGGATATAAAGAAAAATATTATGACCTTTAATTGAAGTCAATTTATTCAAAGCAAAAAAAAATCCTTCATCAAGAAATAATTATTTTTAGGGGCACCTGGTAGTGCAGCGGAATATTCTGCAGGCACACCAGTGCTGGGAATCTCAGCTCTGCTACCGGTCGGGTGGGCACCCCCTAGCGGGCACAATTGACCACTAAAGTCTGCTCAGTGGGAAAAGACCATACTACAAAAAGGGGTGGGGTCTTTAATGCTGTGTAAGGATCCTGGTTAGTAGAAGTGGAGAAATGTGGAGATCAGTGCGTCTCCTTGCGTGAAAACTAGTATGGTATGGATGGATAAGAATGGATTAGTCGACTGCTCATGCGTCAGGAAAATATACCCAACTCGTATACGATCAGGGTCCCTGGCAGCTGAAGACGAATTGGCTATGCTAAATTGGGAATAAGGGGAGAAAATGCATCTGGCTGCTCCCCACAGACAAAGTAAAGTTAAGGTTTGGTGGGAGGGGGGTATTAAACTACAGTAATACAGAATCATTAAAAGCTCCTTACAAATACAGTAGACCCTTGACTTATGAATTTAACTGGTTCTGAAGGGCTGTTCTTAAGTTAAAATGTTCGTTAGTTAAACCTATTTTTCCCATAAGAAATCATGTAAATAGAATTAATCCATGCCAGACCTCCCAAACCACCCCCTTACCTAACCTTTCTAATGTCTTAAATGGTCTTTTTTGTTATAAATACAACTTTATTTTCCATTAATCTTAAATTATAGAATAGATAATACTGTAATAAACAATAATGAACAACAATACACAGTAGTACTGTACATAAAAAAACACACATCACATTTCAGTACAGTACGTGTGCTGTACCATGCACCATAATACATTTCCTTTTTTTTTATATAAAATGTATCTACCAGAAATGACAATAACTCTCATATTTCTCTATTATTTCCTTCTTTATTACAATAGTGTTGTATTTTGTAGGTGTAATTGCATGAAAGAATAACTTCCTTCTTCTCTCTCACTCACTGTCCCCTCTGCCTGATACACAGTGAAAGCTACTGGCAGGAGAAATTATACAACACAACAAATAGTAATAGATTTGTTCATTTTCTCACCACTAAGCTTTCTCTGCACATCCTTTGGGGCCATTTTAATATAGAATTTTACAAAATATAAAGAAAACACAGACAAAACACCGTCCGCTGTTCCAATGTTCGCTCACGGTGTATATATACAGTGTATCACAAAAGTGAGTACACCCCTCACATTTCTGCAAATATTTTATTATATCTTTTCATGGGACAAAACTATAGACATGAAACTTGGATATAACTTAGAGTAGTCAGTGTACAGCTTGTATAGCAGTGTAGATTTACTGTCTTCTGAAAATAACTCAACACACAGCCATTAATGTCTAAATGGCTGGCAACATAAGTGAGTACACCCCACAGTGAACATGTCCAAATTGTGCCCAAAGTGTCAATATTTTGTGTGACCACCATTATTATCCAGCACTGCCTTAACCCTCCCGGGCATGGAATTCACCAGAGCTGCACAGGTTGCTACTGGAATCCTCTTCCACTCCTCCATGATGACATCACGGAGCTGGTGGATGTTAGACACCTTGAACTCCTCCACCTTCCACTTGAGGATGCCCCACAGGTGCTCAATTGGGTTTAGTCCATCACCTTTACCTTCAGCTTCCTCAGCAAGGCAGTTGTCATCTTGGAGGTTGTGTTTGGGGTCGTTATCCTGTTGGAAAACTGCCATGAGGCCCAGTTTTCGAAGGGAGGGGATCATGCTCTGTTTCAGAATGTCACAGTACATGTTGGAATTCATGTTTCCCTCAATGAACTGCAGCTCCCCAGTGCCAGCAACACTCATGCAGCCCAAGACCATGATGCTACCACCACCATGCTTGACTGTAGGCAAGATACAGTTGTCTTGGTACTTCTCACCAGGGCGCCGCCACACATGCTGGACACCATCTGAGCCAAACAAGTTTATCTTGGTCTCGTCAGACCACAGGGCATTCCAGTAATCCATGTTCTTGGACTGCTTGTCTTCAGCAAACTGTTTGCTGGCTTTCTTGTGCGTCAGCTTCCTTCTGGGATGACGACCATGCAGACCGAGTTGATGCAGTGTGCGGCGTATGGTCTGAGCACTGACAGGCTGACCTCCCACGTCTTCAACCTCTGCAGCAATGCTGGCAGCACTCATGTGTCTATTTTTTAAAGCCAACCTCTGGATATGACGCCGAACACGTGGACTCAACTTCTTTGGTCGACCCTGGCGAAGCCTGTTCCGAGTGGAACCTGTCCTGGAAAACCGCTGTATGACCTTGGCCACCATGCTGTAGCTCAGTTTCAGGGTGTTAGCAATCTTCTTATAGCCCAGGCCATCTTTGTGGAGAGCAACAATTCTATTTCTCACATCCTCAGAGAGTTCTTTGCCATGAGGTGCCATGTTGAATATCCAGTGGCCAGTATGAGAGAATTGTACCCAAAACACCAAATTTAACAGCCCTGCTCCCCATTTACACCTGGGACCTTGACACATGACACCAGGGAGGGACAACGACACATCTGGGCACAATTTGGACATGTTCACTGTGGGGTGTACTCACTTATGTTGCCAGCTATTTAGACATTAATGGCTGTGTGTTGAGTTATTTTCAGAAGACAGTAAATCTACACTGCTATACAAGTTGTACACTGACTACTCTAAGTTATATCCAAGTTTCATGTCTATAGTGTTGTCCCATGAAAAGATATAATGAAATATTTGCAGAAATGTGAGGGGTGTACTCACTTTTGTGATACACTGTATATATACAGTATATATATGTGTATATACCGTATATACAGTATATATATATATATATACAGTGTATCACAAAAGTGAGTACACCCCTCACATTTCTGCAGATATTTAAGTATATCTTTTCATGGGACAACACTGACAAAATGACACTTTGACACAATGAAAAGTAGTCTGTGTGCAGCTTATATAACAGTGTAAATTTATTCTTCCCTCAAAATAACTCAATATACAGCCATTAATGTCTAAACCACCGGCAACAAAAGTGAGTACATCCCTAAGTGAAAGTTCCTGAAGTGTCAATATTTTGTGTGGCCACCATTATTTCCCAGAACTGCCTTAACTCTCCTGGGCATGGAGTTTACCAGAGCTTCACAGGTTGCCACTGGAATGCTTTTCCACTCCTCCATGACGACATCACGGAGCTGGCGGATATTCGAGACCTCCACCTTCCGCTTGAGGATGCCCCAAAGATGTTCTATTGGGTTTAGGTCTGGAGACATGCTTGGCCAGTCCGTCACCTTTACCCTCAGCCTCTTCAATAAAGCAGTGGTCGTCTTAGAGGTGTGTTTGGGGTCATTATCATGCTGGAACACTGCCCTGCGACCCAGTTTCCGGAGGGAGGGGATCATGCTCTGCTTCAGTATTTCACAGTAAATATTGGAGTTCATGTGTCCCTCAATGAAATGTAACTCCCCAACACCTGCTGCACTCATGCAGCCCCAGACCATGGCATTCCCACCACCATGCTTGACTGTAGGCATGACACACTTATCTTTGTACTCCTCACCTGATTGCCGCAACACATGCTTGAGACCATCTGAACCAAACAAATTAATCTTGGTCTCATCAGACCATAGGACATGGTTCCAGTAATCCATGTCCTTTGTTGACATGTCTTCAGCAAACTGTTTGCGGGCTTTCTTGTGTAGAGACTTCAGAAGAGGCTTCCTTCTGGGGTGACAGCCATGCAGACCAATTTGATGTAGTGTGCGGCGTATGGTCTGAGCACTGACAGGCTGACCCCCCACCTTTTCAATCTCTGCAGCAATGCTGACAGCACTCCTGCGCCTATCTTTCAAAGACAGCAGTTGGATGTGACGCTGAGCACGTGCACTCAGCTTCTTTGGATGACCAACGCGAGGTCTGTTCTGAGTGGACCCTGCTCTTTTAAAACGCTGGATGATCTTGGCCACTGTGCTGCAGCTCAGTTTCAGGGTGTTGGCAATCTTCTTGTAGCCTTGGCCATCTTCATGTAGCTCAACAATTCGTCTTTTAAGATCCTCAGAGAGTTCTTTGCCATGAGGTGCCATGTTGGAACTTTCAGTGACCAGTATGAGAGAGTGTGAGAGCTGTACTACTAAATTGAACACACCTGCTCCCTATGCACACCTGAGACCTAGTAACACTAACGAGTCACATGACATTTTGGAGGGAAAATGACAAGCAGTGCTCAATTTGGACATTTAGGGGTGTACTCACTTTTGTTGCCGGTGGTTTAGACATTAATGGCTGTATATTGAGTTATTTTGAGGGAAGAATAAATTTACACTGTTATATAAGCTGCACACAGACTACTTTTCATTGTGTCAAAGTGTCATTTTGTCAGTGTTGTCCCATGAAAAGATATACTTAAATATCTGCAGAAATGTGAGGGGTGTACTCACTTTTGTGATACACTGTATATATATATATATATATATATATATATAAACACTCGGAGTAAAGTTGTTCGTGACACCACGTGTTTCGCGAATTTCTGTTTGTAATCCGAAATTTGTTTGTACGTTAAGTTGAAAAAGATCGTTCATAACCCAGAATGTTCGTATGATAAACCATTCGTAACTCAAGGGTCTACTGTATAGTAATACAGGAGAGAGAGTGTTTTTGTGTGTGTGTGTGTGTGTGTGGGTGGGTGTGGATGACAGACAGGCAGCAGCACATCTTTATTCCAAATCCCTCAAGTCCCATCTTTACTGTCAACACTTGTTAGAACTGATATGCTCAAAAGTCTTAATGAGGGAAGAAAAAGTGAGAGAAAAGTGCACACAATGGGACAAAAAATAAGCGTTAGATGCGCAGAGGGAGGGAAAGTGGAAAAAGAACGAAATGAGAGGAAAAAACAGGGAGAGGTAGTGTGTCACCAGGGTCCCCTGCTGAGATTTCTTTAAAGAGAATAATGGAAGTGACCAATTAGAGAGAAATCACATGGTCAGGCTGGTGATGCTTTCAGTCCAGTATGTATATCTGACTGTACTTGTTCATTAACTTATTTCTTTATTCTCTTACTTAAACACTGTAAAAACTAAAATGAGCTGAAGTGTGGTCTGATTTTCATTTTTATTTATCATTATAATATACAAATATATACACCGATCAGCCATAACATTAAAACCACCTCCTTGTTTCTACACTGTCCATTTTATCAGCTCCACTTACCATATTGAAGCACTTTGTAGTACAGAGCAGGTATTATTTGGGTGGTGGATCATTCTCAGCACTGCAGTGACACTGGCATGGTGGAGGTGTGTTAGTGTGTGTTGTGCTGGTATGAGTGGATAAGACACAGCAGCGCTGCTGGAGTTTTTAAACACCTCACTGTCACTGCTGGACTGAGAGTAGTCCATCAACCAAAGATATCCAGCCAACAGTGCCCTCTGGGTAGCGTCCTATGACCACTGATGAAGGTCTAGATGACCAACTCAAACAGAAGATAGATGAGTGATCGTCTCTGACTTTACAGCTACAAGGTGGACCAACTAGGTAGGAGTGTCTAATAGAGTGGACAGTCGGTGGACATTGTATTTAAAAACTCCAGCAGCGTTGCTGTGTCTGATCCACTCATACCAGCACAACACACACTAACATACCACCACCATGTCAGTGTCACTGCAGTGCTGAGAATGATCCACCACCCAAATAATACCGGCTTTGTGGTGGTCCTGTGGGGGTCCTGACCATTAAGGAACAGGGTGAAATCACAATGACCATTAATTACAATAGCCATGTGTGCCTTTCACATATGATTGGGGTATAGGTCCTATCACGGCTCTGTAAGATGGTGAGAGAACCGGGGGGTGGGGGAGGGGGGCCTGAGAGTATATCTCTCACCATCTTACAACGCCGTGATAGGAGCCGATCGGTGTTCGGTGGTTATGCAAATTGTCTGCATATAAGATTGGGGTATTCAACACCAGCTCAGACTGAAGAAGTCACTTCAAGTGACATAAGTGACGAAACGTATCTCTACACCAAACTTTGTGTCCAAATGAACTGATTCAACTTTGTGGATATGTGTACCTGGATTATTGAGCATGCATCAAGAGATAAATGAAAGTTGGGGTGGTAAAGCATTTACCACTTTGTAATGTTACCATTCCTTCTCACATCACTTCTCACATCACAAAGACATTTTGACACTGAGGATACCAAGAGTTGACGTGTTTCAGGTGTTATTTTGTTCCATTCCTCCCGTAAACACGTCTTAAGGTGTGCAACAATACAGGGTTGTTGTCATTGCATAATTCGGTTCAAAATTCTCCACACAGTCTTTATTGAAATGGGTCTGGACTGCAGGTAGGCCAGTATAGTACCTGTACCCTCTTCCTCCGCAGCCATGTCTTTGTAATGTGTGCAGCATGTGGTTTTGCATTGTCTTAAAAATGCATATATTATAGATGTTCAAATACATCAAGATCTCTTCATAGATGTCTTTGTGCACTATTATTCAAGGACGGATTAAGGATAGTCTGGGCCCCTGGGCAAAGAGTTGCCCAGGGAACCACCTTCCCCCCCCCCCCCCCCTCCAAAAACATAAATAAATTAATACATTAAACAACCTGTCAATACCTAACCCTAACACAAGAATCTATTTTATATAAGTTTCTTTCTACTCTTCTTTCTTGCAAAGTCATCCACTAATTCATCAAAATTAAGCTGTCTGACCAAATCTGATTCAATGGCCAGAAGTGACAGTGAGTTCAGGCGGTTTTGGCGCATCCTAATCCTGAATGAAATATGAAATATGGTAGCTTGCCTGGCAATTTGTAGGTCCCTAGAAAGTCAAGGAGCCATGGTAAACCACTTCTATGGAAGTCAAGGGCCCCATAGCAGGGGCCCTCGTGATCAAGGGCCCTCTAATGGTATGCCCTGCTCTTCTCTAGGGCCCCCTGGTAGGGGCTCTCATAACCAGGGCCCTCTAAAAATATGCCCCCCTCTTTCCTAGGACCCCTAATAGCCAGAAGTTGAAGTCAGAGCAGTGCCACAACGCCTCATCCATTTTCATAAGGGGCCCAAAAGCATGGCTAGGGGCCCCAAAAGCATGGCTAGGGGCCCCAAAAGCATGGCTAGGGCCCCCAAGAGGCCCTGGGGTCAAAGTCCCTAATAGTCAGAGGATCCTTAAAATGGAAGGCCCTCGGAAATAAAAATATATTGTATCATAAATGTTGATAGGCATCGCAAAATGTTTTGGGCTAGGGCCCCCCCGGGGGCCCCTGACCTCAAGGGCCCCTGGGCGCTGGCCCCACTGGCCCGGTCAGTAATCCAGCCATGCTATTATTCAACACAGTCTCAGTGCTTTGTGAAACATTCTTTTGCCTTGATAACCTCTAATAATCTATTTCAGTAAGTGCTAACAAGCTTCTGACACCTTTCCTCCGGAATCTTCACCCATTCTTGTTTTGCAAATGCTTCCAGCTGCTTGAGGTTTGATGGCTTTGTGCTTATGCTTTTTAATTTCACCAAAGATCTTCTAAAAGAATTAAATTTGAGATTAAAGATTAAATTTGGAGATTAATACTGATACCTCAACCAAGCTTTAGTTGATTTAGAAGTGTGCTTAGGATCACTGTTTTGCTGGAAAGTTCAATCATCATCAAGGTTCAGTTTTACCACAGGAGGAAGAACATCCCTCCTCAAAATGCCTTGCTATTTCTGTAAATGTGTGATGTTGGTTACATGGCACATGGACATGACTGCCAGTTCCTGTAGCAGAACAAAACATTCCTACATCATCGCTGACTCACCTTGATGATCTGTAATCTCTAGAGTCTGCTAAAGTATTATTAGTAAATTAGACAACAATAATCTACAACCAGATGGGACGGGAAAATCAATAGAATATTGACACATGGGAGATTTCTTGTGATGTCATATAGATCTATTTTAAACTGCCTATAGCCTACGTTGGGTCTTGGAGAATGGACACATATTTGATTTGCCCACCACAAAAGTGCAAAGGTCAATGGATGGTGACTGCAAAAGATTCAGATTCAGTAATTGATTCGGAACTATAGAAGCACTTTGTAGTTCTACAATTACTGACTGTAGTCCATCTGTTTCTCTGCATGCTTTGTTAGCCCTCTTTCATGCTGTTCTTTAATGGTCAGGACTCTCCCAGGACCACTACAGAGCAGGTATTATTTGGGTGGTGGATCATTCTCAGCACAGCAGTGACACTGACATGCTGGTGGTGTGTTAGTGTGTGTTGTGCTGGTATGAGTGGATAAGACACAGCAATGCTGATGGAGTTTTTAAACACCTCACTGTCACTGCTGGACTGAGAATAGTCCACCAACCAAAAATATCCAGCCAACAGCGCCCCGTGGGCAGCATCCTGTGACCACTGATGAAGGTCTAGAAGATGACCAACTCAAACTTTACATCTACAAGGTGGACCAGCTAGGTAGGAGTGTCTAATAGAGTGGACAGTGAGTGGACACGGTATTTAAAAACTCCAGCAGTGCTGCAGTCAGTAATTGTAGAACTACAAAGTGCTCCTATATGGTAAGTGGAGCTGATAAAATGGACAGTGAGTGTAGAAACAAGGAGGTGGTTTTAATGATATGGCTTATCAGTGTATGTTCTTATAACTTGTTGGGCCAGAATAATTTCTGGAGGGATAATTAATTATCTTCTTCTACATTATGTATCATGAGTACCAATTTCTGGAGGTTTATCTTAAAACCAGACAACGTCCTGACTAATAAATGTCTCATCAGCATACAGTGATATTGAGTGTTTAGATGTGCTTATTGCTATTGGAGTTAAATTATTATGTTGATGTATAAATTGAGCTAATAAAGATGCCTCCTGTGCACATCTTATATAGATCTTGCATTATTCTTAAGAATTTGGGCTCAAACCGTTATTGCCATTCTAAATGGTCAAAAGCATTTTCTTAAGTATTCATAACTTTTAAAGTCGAGTGGAGTTAATGTGATGGGAGAGTGTTGTGAATGTGTTGTGAATGTAAAACAGACCTCTGCTTCACCTAGCACTTGATTCACATTAAAAGCTTAAATTTTTTTGCAATAAAATAAGCAAAACATTTTCTTTCTGCCTCAGCCTTGACTTCAGCGACACCACAATACCAATAATGTTCCAATGTATTGTAGCGTCGGCGAGATGTAAAGAAACATAACGCTCTTATACTGTAGGAGGAAGCTCTCTTGTTTAAAAATTGCTCGTGTGAATCACAGGGGTGTGGAAAAGAGGCCAAATCTGACAAACTGCAGATCCAACCCTCTATGTTTGAACAAGCAAACAGAACAGGATGGTCACTAAACACAACACACTTAACAAAATGGTAATTTCACAGGTGTGTTCGAAAACCTAGTGAGCTCTGTACATAGACAGCATTTTACGTCATCCTACACTGAAAAAAATTATGTGTTGGATTTACTTAAAACAATCAAGGCAATGTTTTGTATTCACCTTTTTAAGTTGATTCAACATGAAGGATTTTTAAGTAAGTTGAACCAAAAAACTTAACTGTATTAGGTTCATTAAACTTTACATATTATGTCAGGACAACCCATAGAAATCAAGTTAACTTAACTAAAAAAATTAGTTGAACTTACTTCATGTAATGAATTTAAGTCAATGAAAATACTGGCTTGTGCAAAACATAGAACTGTTACATTTATTGAATACAGTCCACACATTCTTGTATCCCATCAGCTTAAAAATAACAAAAATAATTTTTAAAATAAAATCTTACATGCACAAAATCATTCACACAATGCAGTTACAGTAGACACGTTATGTGCTGTGCTCGCCACTCATGTCCGACTTCATACCGTCCGCATCTGCCGCGAAGCTTTGCCCATCGAAAATCCATGTCTGCACCATCAGCGCGCATCCCATTGAAATCAATGTGTTTAAAAGTGCAGCAGGGAATTTTCCGCGTTCAGTGTGAAAGCAGCTTCAGTCTTCATTGTGTGCTTTTTTAAGTCTGAAAAATACAGACTCTAAATTAACTTGGCGCCTGCCGTGGTTTCTCTCCAAAATTCGACAAGACAAAGCATTTCACCCGCAACAACAAACCCACACACACTCTAACAGTGCTTCAAATACTGCACTAAAATTATTTAAATAGTCAAACCAATGTAAAGAAGCTTGCTAGCTAACACTAACTCGGATACAGCTGAATATTTTTTGGTTTTTTTTACCTTGCAATTGCCCAAATCCAACCGTTTAACCAAGCAGCTCACAGGGAAGATTAAGCAGGTCTCTTCATATCTGTAAAATGAAAGTATTATTAAAAAAAGATGTCTTATCATCAAGCCATACACACGACTACAGTGGGGCCAAAAATTATTTAGTCAGCCACTGTTTGTGCAAGTTCTCCTACTTAGAAAGATGAGAGAGGTCTGTAATTTTCATCATAGGTACACTTCAACTATGAGAGATAAAATGAGAAAAAAAATCCAGGAAATCACATTGTAGGATTTTTAAAGAATTTATTTGTAAATTATGGTGGAAAATAAGTATTTGGTCAATAACAAAAGTTCAACTCAATACTTTGTAACATAACCTTTGTTGGCAATGACAGAGGTCAAACGTTTCCTGTAAGTCTTCACCAGGTTTGCACACACTGTAGCTGGTATTTTGGCCCATTCCTCCATGCAGATCTCCTCTAGAGCAGTGATGTTTTGGGACTGTCGCTGGGCAACACGGACTTTCAACTCCCTCCACAAATTTTCTATGGGGTTGAGGTCTGGAGACTGGCTAGGCCACTCCAGGACCTTGAAATGCTTTTTACTGAGCCACTCCTTCGTTGCCCGAGCGGTGTGTTTGGGATCATTGTCATGCTGGAAGACCCAGCCACATTCCATCTTCAATGCTCTCACTGATGGAAGGAGGTTTTGGCTTAAAATCTCACGATACATGGCCCCGTTCATTCTTCCCTTAACACGGATCAGTCGTCCTGTCCCCTTTGCAGAAAAACAGCCCCAAAGCATGATGTTTCCACCCCCATGCTTCACAGTAGGTATGGTGTTCTTGGGATGCAACTCAGCATTCTTCTTCCTCCAAACACGACAAGTTGAGTTTTTACCAAAAAGTTCCATTTTGGTTTCATCTGACCACATGATATTCTCCCAATCCTCTTCTGGATCATCCATATGCTCTCTGGCAAACTTCAGACGGGCCTGGACATGTACTGGCTTAAGCAGGGGGACACGCCTGGCACTGCAGGATTTGAGTCCCTCTCAGCGTAGTGTGTTACTGATGGTAGCCTTTGTTACTTTGGTCCCAGCTCTCTGCAGGTCATTCATCAGGTCCCTCCGTGTAGTTCTGGGATTTTTGCTCACCGTTCTCATGATCATTTTGACCACACGGGATGAGATCTTGCGTGGGGCCCCAGATCGAGGGAGATTATCAATGGTCTTGTATGTCTTCCATTTTCTTACAATTGCTCCCACAGTTGATTTATTCACACCAACCTGCTTGCCTATTGTAGATTCACTCTTCCCAGCATGGTGCAGGTCTACAATTTTCTTCCTGGTGTCCTTCAACAGCTCTTTGGTCTTGGCCATGGTTGAATTTGGAGTCTGACTGTTTGAGGCTGTGGACAGGTGTCTTTTATACAGATAACGAGGTCAAACAGGTGCCATTAATACAGGTAACGAGTGGAGGACAGAAGAGCTTCTTAAATAAAAAGTTACAGGTCTGTGAGAGCCAGAAATATTGCTTGTTTGTGGGTGACCAAATACTTATTTTCCACCATAATTTACAAATAAATTCTTTAAAAATCCTACAATGTGATTTCCTTTTTTTCTCATTTTGTCTCTCATAGTTGAAGTGTACCTATGATGAAAATTACAGACCTCTCTCATCTTTCTAAGTATCTACGTATATCATCACATATTTTGGTTAAAAACCATTAGCTAGCTAATTGATGTTAGTACCAGCTACCTGTTTAATCTTGAAATTGCTAGCTAGCTAAAGCTAGTGCTAAAAAATGGTAGCATTAGCAAAAAAGCTAACTGAAATGAGAATTAGTCAATTCACATTGCATTATCTTACCTGATAAGAGGCTCTGGAGTTCGTTGAGCTGTAAAATGGCTAATGGCAGCGCGAAAATGCTTATGAAGGATATGACGAGCGTCTTCTTCTTCTAGATTTGACGTACAGGAGAGAGTTGGATAAACTTGAATTTGACCCAAAGTGGAAAGAACTCAAAAATATGATTTAATTCAATGTACTGTATTTATTCGAGTTGAGAGAATAATGACATTTCTGAGTTGTATATACTCATTTCCATTAAGTAATACTAAAAAACCTAAATGTTTTAAGTAGAAGCTATTGATTTTCATAAGTATGGCTTGTTTTTTTTTTCAGTGTACACGCTCCCCCAAAAAAAGAGGCTGTTTGAATTTTTAGTTACCTTAAAATGCTGCCTAGTAAGGTACCTTAAATTTGAATGGTATTTTGACTGAATAACGAGGGAGCATCCGATGCTGCCTTATTGCTGAAGGCAATCCCAGCATTCAGTGTAGCACAACTTCTCTCACTAAAAAATAAAAAATATACCAGACGGATGCGGAGCAACGGATGAGTTATTTTCAAACGTAAATCAATTATCATTGATTTTTAATTTGTATAAATGCTTAGACTATTAACCTGTTTTTAGCCTGTATTACTGTTTCGATTGTGGGTGTACTGCATCATGGGATACCGCGCTCCCAGGGCTGATTACATAAGCAGAGAGAACGTCCTTTGTCTTTGTATGACACTCACCACAGTATGCATCATTGTAAATAAATCCATGTCATAATAGAATTTCATTTCCACACTAAAACATGTTCTGGAACTGATGTACTGATTTAGAAGGATGTATTTAAATCAGTCATACTGTATCTCAGATTAACTCAGCTGCTCCGTAATAAGCAGGCTGTGCTAACACAGCTTTTGAAAGGCAGATTATTAAAAAGACAACACATTTATCTGAATAAATCAGGCCAGTGTGTATTTCCTCTCCGGTTTGACCACAGCTGCTGTGTTTCAAACTAATTTGTGTTTGCTGGTAAGGAGCCTTGCAATAACAGCTGTGAGAGCGTATTACTAGTAGCTTTCACTGGCATCAGCTGTACGGTTCATCTCTATAAATCATATTGTGGCTTATTGTGATAAAATACTGTCTTTAAACTATTATCTGTCTGTTTTACATTCAAAGCAGGTAATATTTTGGCGTTGGTGTAGGTTTTGTTTCTTTTATAAGGCTTTACATTTTTGCTAGGCCCTTATTTATTACTGAGTGATCTGTGAAGTGAGTGTAGCAAACTTTATTTTCCAGCGGCTCCAACTATTATTTCTGCCCTCACCTAAACGTTCACACATGAGTATGAACATCTGACGCTCATCCCACATCTCATCAAGTCTGCTGTACTGTATATATACCAGTCCAGTTCTTTTAGTCCTTGCAGTTAAATGATCTGATTTCAGATAGCATTGCCATCTCTAAGGTTATATTGTATTTTTCCTCCTTTTCTAATTTAGTCTGTAGTTTTGCAATTAGGGCGGCACAGTGGGTAGCACTGTCGCCTCACAGCAAGAAGGTCCTGGGTCCTGGGTTCGATCCCCAGGCGGGGCAGTCCGGGTCCTTTCTGTGTGGAGTTTGTACGTTCTCCCCGTGTCTGCGTGGGTTTCCTCCGGGAGCTCCGGTTTCCGCCCACAGTCCAACAACATGAAACATGCAGTCAGGTTAATTAGAGACACTAAATTGCCCTATAGGTAAAAGGGTGTGTGTATGTGTGTCTGCCCTGCGATGGACTTGCGTCCCGTCCAGTGTGTTACTGTGTGCCTTGTGCCCATTGAAAAGCTGGGATAGGCTCCAGCACCTCCCGTGACCCTAACTGGATAAGCGGTTAAGAAAGTGAGTGAGTGAGCGCCAGTGATAGCTCAGTGGTTAAGGTAGTAGACTAGTAAACAGAAGGTTGCCGATTCAAGCCCCGCCACCACCAAGTTGCCACTGTTGGGTCCCTGAGCAAGGCCCTTAACCCTCAATTGCTCATCGTGTAAGTCGCTTTGGATAAAAGCGTCTGCTAAATGCTGAAAATGTAAATGTAAATGAGAGGTGTTTCAGCCATGCCCATTTCAAACAGGTGTATTAATCCATTCCACAAAATAAATAATAATATGCTGTCAACTTTGTGGCACTAGTTTAAGAAAAATACTTTCCTGTTCCAGCATGACTGTACCCATGTGCAAAAAGGGATATTTATAAAGACATGGTTGGAAGATTTTGGTGCAGAGGAACTCCAGTGACCAGCACAAAGCCCAGCTGTGTGATGCAAACAAAATGTGATGCAAACAGCACATTTAAAAACAAGTTCATTTTTAAAGCATTATAAATCACTTAGAAACCATGAAAAGCAATTTAGGGTTAAAGACAAATGCTTTAAATTCTAGCAATGTAAAAATAAAAACGACAAATGTCAAAAAAGCCCTAATGACAAAATCTGGCAACCTTAGGGCATAAATTGCTTAAACTGCATGATATAAATGGACAGTATTACAGTATAAATTGAAATACATGCAAAAGAAGAAGTATAAATCTAAATACAGCCGAAAGAAGAAGTGTAAATCTAAATACAGCCAAAAGAAGAAGTATACTGTAATTCTAAATACAGCCAAAAAAAAAGTTTCGATTACTGGCAAATTTTCCTGATTATTAAAGTGTTCAGACAAAGTAATCTTATTCTATAATATGATGTAAAGAAAAAAGCTGTACACCCATCAGGCATAACATTATGATCCCCTTCCTAATATTCTGTTGGTCCCCCTTTTGCTGCCAAAACAGCCCTGACCTGTCGAGGCATGGACTCCACTAGACCCCTGAAGGTGTGCTGTGGTATCTGGCACCAAGATGTTAGCAGCAGATCCTTTAACTCCTGTAAGTTGTGAGGTGGGGCATTTATGGATCGGACTTGTTTGTCCAGCACATCCCACAGATGCCTGATTGGACTGAGATCTGGGGAATTTGGAGGCCAAGTCAACACCTCAAACTCGTTGTTGGTCTCCTCAAACCTTTCCTGAACCATTTTTGCTTTGTGGCAGGGTGCATTATCCTACTGAAGGAGGCCACAGCCATCAGGGAATACCGTACTGTTGAATCGGATCACACGCGCATCAATGAGCCTTGGTTGCCCATGACCCTATCACTGGTTTACCACTGTTCATTCCTTGGACCACTCAGACCAGAAACACCTTACAAGAGCTGCAGTTTTGGAGATGCTCTGACCCAGTCATCTAGCCATCACAATTTGGCTTTTGTCAAACTGGCTCAAATCCTTACGCTTGCCCATTTTTCCTGCTTCTAACACATAAACTATGAAGATAAAATGTTCACTTGCTGCCTGATATATCCTACCCACTAACAGATGGTAACGTGATGAAGAGATAATCAGTGTTATTCACTTCACCTGTCAGTGGTCATAATGTTATGCCTGGTTGGTGTTTATTATTTATAAAAGAGGCTTCACGTAACCAGTTAGTGTTTAGAATTCTGCTACTAGCACATGATGAAACCAAGAAGACTGCAAACATATTAAAAAATTACAATAGTCGCCTGCTCTAACAGCGCATTTACCCCATTTACAAAAGTGCTGGGCAAATAATTCATGTTATATTATTACCAGTGCTATGGTGGTAAATTCTGCCAAACATGTTTGAAAATGCACTATCATTATGCCAGGACAGTAGAAAAAGAAAAAGGAAATAAATGTAGAGAGGTCGAAGTTCAGTGGCAATCTTACTATCAGGAAGGTGTTGCATTACACCACGCTAAATTAGATTCAAGATCTTGCACAAAGGTGAGCTGAAGCAATGCCTCTGAATAAAACATTTTCCTTTTGTGAGCTTTTTACTTTGCCAGAAATTGTCTGTAAGAGCCCAAATTTCAGCAGCGAAGCGGGGAGATGAAGACAGAAAACAGGGAATAATGTGTTATGGATCGAAGCTGCTGTCTCCCGTTTCTGAGGAAGTGAATCAATTTGCATCGCAGTAGAAGAATGAGTTGCTGATTTTCATCCAAAGCAGACACACACAGCATCCTAATACAGAAACCATAACATCTGAGCTTTTAAGATAAAAAGTTTTCTTTGTAATTGTTGTTAATAACTCAGTGAAAGGACACTTACGGCTAACCTTGGTCAGATATGGTCATTAAGCTTAATCTTAAAGCATACATTGATGATTGGTTAATTCAGTTGGTTCTGATATTTCAGTCCCCAGTCTTGTTTAGTAACTGTAGCACCTCTGTTGCTCTGTACACCCACCCACCCATACCCCATTTATCAATTAAAAGTGACCCTTACAGGACCTCCACTGACCAGTTGGTATTTTGTTGGTGGCTCATTCGAACGTACACCAATCAGCCATAACATCTTGTTTCTACACTCACTGTCCATTTTATCAGCTCCACTTATCATATCATATACTTTGTAGTTCTACAATTACTGACTGTAGTCCATCTGTTTCTCTACAGGACCACTACAGAGCAGGTATTATTTGGGTGGTGGGTCATTCACAGCACTGACATGGTGGTAGTGTGTTAGTGTGTGTTGTGCTGGTATGAGTGGATAAGACACAGCAATGCTGATGAAGTTTTTAAACACCTCACTGTCACTGCTGGACTGAGAATAGTCCACCAACCAAAAATATCCTGTGTCCTGTGACCACTGATGAAGGTCTAGAAGATGACCAACTCAAACAGCAGCAATAGATGAGCGATCGTCTCTGACTTTACATCTACAAGGTGGACCAACTAGGTAGGAGTGTCTAATAGAGTGGACAGTGAGTGGACACGGTATTTAAAAACTCCAGCAGCAGTGCCGTGTCTGATCCACTCATACCAGCACAACACACACTAACACACCACCACCATGTCAGTGTCACTGCAGTGCTGAGAATCATCCACCACCTAAATAATACCTGCTCTGTGGTGGTCATGTGGGGGTCCTGACCATTGAAGAACAGGGTGAAAGCAGGCAAAAAAGTATGTAGAGAAACAGATGGACTACAGTCAGTAATTGTAGAACTACAAAGTGCTTCTATATGGTAAGTGGAGCTGATAAAATGGACAGTGAGTGTAGAAACAAGGAGGTGGTTTTAATGTTATGCCTGATCAGTGTATGCTGCTCTGTTATGAGTGTATCAGATGCAGCAGTGTTGTTGGGATATTTAAACACCTCAATGTGATTTCTGGAAGGAGAATAGTGCTCCAAATGAAAAAATGAAGCCAACCACATAGTGTGATTGGAAAGTGTGCACTATAAAAAACTAGAGGAGGGTTAGCACATGTTATGCATGCATGCATGCATTTAAAATAACTTTACACCTAGTGCTAACAGGATATGTGTTCCTAATAAGGGAGCAGTAGGTTTAAACTGTATTTTAAAATGCCAACAACACTGCACCTAATACACTCTTATTGCATTGCTGATGATGATCCACCACCTAATCATCTCAGCCTTGCAATGTTCAACAGGCTCAATGAAATGACCAGCGATGTGTTGTGTTTAGGGTTGGCGCTCTCATTTTAAGGGCAGCTTTGAGGTTTTTTTGAGAGTCTCTTGACTGAAAAAGAAAAGTGACATGTTTAACCTTTAGTGGGAAACTTCTGCAGGAGTGCTTTTGACATTGAAAAGAAATGATACATTTAATGATCGCTGTGTTTTTAGGAAGTCCAGAAAACAGCTGTAGTAAGGCACAGAGATGGGGACTAGAGTGATGAAGCGTCGCTCCCTACACAGTTTGAAGTTCACTTCATTTTCATTACATTTTCATTCATTGGATTGGAATCTCACTTAAAATGGTTGAATACCCTACGTAGTGCACTTAATGGTTGAAAGAATAATTTCTGAACCAATCAGACCTTCTAATTTAAATTTTTAGTAAGAAATGCTGTTATTTGCATTTATTCAGTTTGCAGCGTCACACAGATGATGTGATAATGAAACGCTTGATTGGCTTTCTAACGAGTTAGTGTTTTACTTCACAACCGGGAAAAGTTTGGAGGTTTTTAATTATAAGCACATTTATAAAATAACGGATTATATTATTAATGGGACAACACACGGTTATAAATTTAATAGCATCTGGAAGAACATAAGCTAAGGTAAGCGGTTATGATTTTTTTTGCTGTGTTTTGGATTTTGGCCGCTGTGCCGTGATTTATCGCACGTTTTTGTTTTGCAATGAAAACAAAATGTACCAGTTTAAGCTTTTAACTCATTTACAAAGTGACTAGGAAAGTAAAGGCACTAAGTAAAACGGCAAAATACAGTTGCTAATCTGTTGTTGGTTTTTTTTGGAACTTATATATTATTTGTTTATTTCTACGCTACATTTCCAACATATGTTTTGTGTATATTATATCGACTTGTGACTTGACTCAGACTCTAGCCTAAAGACTTGTGACTTGAATCGTATTTTGTGACTTGTGAACATCTCTGGTTAGGCAATATGAAATAAAGGTTCCACAATGTGTTTCAGTTCTGAAAACCAACTGCTTGCTCCTAACTACTAACTTTGTAACTCTTACCTCTCATTTTTTCAAACAAAAGTTGAGAATATCCACAATTTTCTGACAGTTTCCCCTGTCATCTCTGTTTCTCCGCCTATCTCATCTCAATTTATTACCCAGCCTCTGTCTCAGTTCTCACCTGTGTCTCTTTTGGACCTATCTGAGATCTTAACAGGGATGCGAAGCTCCACTTGTGTTTTGGATCCTGCTCCATCAAAACTTGTTAAGGGTTGTTTTCCAGTTATCTCATCACTTATCACAGAGATAATCAATTCCTCTCTTAGTTCTGGCTCAGTCCCTCAATCACTCAAATTGGCTGCTGTTACTCCCATACTTAAAAAACCTGGACTTGACTCTAACATTATGAGTAACTTTCGGCCCATTTCCAATCTTCCATTTCTGTCGAAAATACTGGAACGTGTTGTTGCCTCACAGCTCAAAGATCACCTAAATTCCAATAATCTATTTGAATCATTTCAGTCTGGTTTCCGCCCCCAGCACAGCACTGAGTCAGCCCTCCTCAAAGTCACAAATGACCTTCTTCTTTCCTCAGACTCTGGACAAATTAATATTCTCGTCCTCCTTGATCTTACTGCAGCTTTTGACACCATTAATCACTCCATTCTTCTGTCCCGCCTTGAATCCTCTGTCAACATCACTGGTACTGCCCTTTTGTGGTTAAGGTCATATCTCATAAACAGACAACAGTTTGTTAATATCAACAATTGTAGTTCTGCCATTGCTCCACTGTCCCAAGGCGTTCCCCAAGGCTCAGTGTTAGGTCCCCTTTTGTTTATTCTTTATATGCTCCCCCTTGGTGACATCATACGTCGGCATGGTTTACATTTCCACTGCTATGCTGATGATATTCAGCTTTACATCTCCTCCAAATCCATTAATACTGAACTTCACTCCACTCTGACAAATTGCATCACTGAAATGAAATTGTGGATGAAAGCTAATTTCCTCAAATTAAACTGTGAAAAATCAGATATGATCATCGTAGGTCCTACAACCCTGGCAAAAACCACAAAAAATTTTCAAATTACCATTGATAATGACACTTTGTCTCCGTCTTCTAACATCCGAAATCTTGGTGTAATTTTTGATAGCAACCTCTCTTTTGACCGCCATGTAAATCACATCACCAAAACTGCTTTCTTTCATCTAAAAAACATAGCACGTCTACGTCCATCACTCTCCTTTTCTGCCGCCGAAACCTTGATTCATGCTTTTATTACATCCAGAATTGATTATTGCAATAGCATCCTTTATGGTACATCTAACAAAATCCTAAAAAAACTTCAGTATATCCAGAATTCAGCTGCTCGCCTCCTTACTCATACTCGCTCCCGTGATCATATTACACCTGTTCTACAAAAACTTCATTGGCTTCCCGTTGCTCAACGCATTCAATTCAAAATTCTTCTATTCACTCACAAAGCTCTCCATAATCAGGCCCCATCCTACCTCACCGACCTGCTCCATCAGCACATTCCCTCCCGTAGCCTTCGCTCTTCTGAGGCTAACCTACTGTCCATACCCTCTAGGACCAAGCACCGGACCTGGGGTGACAGGGCCTTTTCCATAGCTGCTCCATCTTTATGGAATGCTCTCCCCAAACACCTACGAGATTGTCCTGACCTGTCCAAATTCAAGTCACTTCTCAAAACTCATCTATTCAGAGTGGCATTTAACTTGTAACAACACAAAATAAATGCTTTTATTTTTGCTATTCTTTTTAATAGTTTTTATACTTAGATCACGACAGAAATGTGAAGTCCTAGATCCTAAAACTTGTAAAGTTTTCAGTTTCCTGATTGCATGTAAATCTGTCCTGTTTCTGTCTAATTTTAAGAAATTGTTCTATATTTGTTGTTCTCTCTCATAATTTAGCTAATTTTTAATGAACTGTCTTATGCTGCTCTCTTTGTTTTTATCTTAATTATTCTTGATGTTGATGTACTATTTTGATTTTGTACTATGATTTGTATGGTGTATGTACGTATTTGTTTTGATTATTTGTCTTATGTAAAGCGTCTTTGAGTATCTTGAAAAGCGCTATATAAATAAAATGTATTATTATTATTATTATTAACAAGCCAAATGTAATGAGGGGTTTAATAATTAGTCCATTAAATTAATCAGGAGATTTGGGTGAAGGGAAGCATTAACACTGTGCGTTTGCCTCCAGAACTGACAAACCCTATACTACAGTATGGATTTACCCATACAATAATATATTCTAAACATAACTAAGTCAAGGGGCATGGATTATGCAGCAGTCTAATACACTAGCCCAACACTGCCAAGACCTAAGGCTCTAGTCTCATGTTTCAGTCTTGGTGGCGCCACCAGCCTGGCTGGCCATTCAGCAGACACAACTGACCATGTCTGAGGGATGGAAGCCTGGCCATAGAATTACCTCCCTTATATGTGAACGAGAGAAAGTAGGTGTAAGCTGTGAGCTTATGTAGCACATGTCCTGGTAACAAAAGCCATTTCGGGACAATACTGAGGCCAGGCTTGTTCTAACTGTGGTCAGAATCAAGGGGAATGTAATATGATGTGACACGGCGCTTCATTGTTTGGCTTCTTGCCTGTGTGATGTGCTGCCTTTCTGCTTCCTTTGATCATTTAGCCAAACCATGTCACTCCGCCTAGTGTCATGAATTATAATGTTCCGACATGAAACTTTGATCTTGACAAACATTTCCACTCTTCTCTGCGAATGTATAACTAGGCGAATGTACTACATCGACTAACAAGACTGCTTCAATGTGAAACAATGAATAATTTAGCTTAAAAACACTAAGGTCCAGTGCTTTTGCCTGTTTTTTGTTCTGGTTCATGTAGTGAAACTGACATTTATTAATACATGTTTGTTTCCTTTATTTAAAATTCGACTTTTACTCTATAGCAAGAATGTCCAAACCTTTCTTGTTTCTGTGCCAGATGGAGTAAAAAAATGCAAACATGGGCCACAGTCTCTTTTCTAATTACACAAATAAAAATATAATAGACCTACTTGATTGCTAAAAGTTACACGTACTTCTTTGTTGAGTGACTAATTATCTATCTTTGACAGTGTTGTGTAAACTAAGATGTTGCCAATTTCACTCATCTTAATAGGAAGATTATTATACTTCTTTAAATTAAACATGCCCACTTCCCTCTGAACTCAGTAAACATGTAATTGTTTTCCCAGAGCATCTGAAATCTTCTGTATTCACTGTCTAGTTTTTATTTCTTTGGGGGTGGCTCGGTGGGTAGCACTGTCGCCTCACAGCAAGAAGGTCCTGGGTTCAATCCCCAGGTGGAACGGTCCGGGTCCTTTCTGTGTGGACTTTGCATGTTCTCCCTGTGTCTGTGTGGGTCTCCTCTGGGAGCTTCGGTTTCCTCCCACAGTCCAAAGACGTACAAGTGAAGTGAATTGGAGATACAAAATTGTCCATGACTGTGTTTGACAATAAAGATTTGAACTGATAACTGATTGTGTAACCAGTAATCACCTGTCCTGTCATGAATGTAACCAAAGTGTGTAAAACATGACGTTAAAATCTTAATAAATAATATGATTTTTTGGAGCCGCCATGTTTATACAAAAACTTGGTAACATAAATGTAGGTGTAAGGTTAATGTTTCGAGAAAAAGTTTGGAAACTACTGCCTTACACTTTAATAATTACTTTTTAATGGTGCCTCAGGAATAAACAAAACTCACTACTTTTCGTTTTATATAAGCAGGTTTCTTTGACTATAAGACAAAACATGACAAGCAAAATATAGGTAGGCCAGTCTAGCACCTGCAATCTCTTAGTATGAAAGCATGCAAGTCAGGCTTGTAAAGTTTGTCCTCTTTGACACTGATCACAATGTTCATTTTTTTCCAAAAGCAATTTGAAAGGAAGACTTATCAGACCACTGTTTGCTTTTTTACTTTGTGTCAGTCTATCTCAAATGAACTTAAGCTTAGATAATCTGGTTGTTTCATATGGCTTCTGCTTTGCTTAGTAGAGTTTTGACTGGCTTTTGTTGATACGGCAGTGGGCTGCGTTTACTGACAAGGATTTTCAGAAGTATTCCCAAGCCCATGTGGTTCTATTCCTTAAAGAGGAATGTTGGTTTTTTATGTAATAAATAATAAATACCAGCCTCAGGCAGCTAGCTTCCTCGTTGCTGCAGGTTTTCTACTGTAGCATCAATGCTTCTTAATGTTTCACAAAATTACTCAAGATTTCATGCTGTATGGCCGCCTGATATACACTGATCAGGCATAACATTAAAACCACCTCCTTGCTTCTACACTCACTGTCCATTTTATCAGCTCCACTTACCATATGGGAGCACTTTGTAGTTCTACAATTACTGACTGTAGTCCATCTGTTTCTCTACATACAGTGTATCACAAAAGTGAGTACACCCCTCACATTTCTGCAAATATTTTATTATATCTTTTCATGGGACAACACTATAGAAATAAAACTTGGATATAACTTAGAGTAGTCAGTGTACAACTTGTATAGCAGTGCAGACTTACTGTCTTCTGAAAATAACTCAACACACAGCCATTAATGTCTAAATAGCTGGCAACATAAGTGAGTACACCCCACAGTGAACATGTCCAAATTGTGCCCAAAGTGTCAATATTTTGTGTGACCACCATTATTATCTAGCACTGCCTTAACCCTCCTGGGCATGGAATTCACCAGAGCTGCACAGGTCGCTACTGGAATCCTCTTCCACTCCTCCATGATGACATCACGGAGTTGGTGGATGTTAGACACCTTGAACTCCTCCACCTTCCACTTGAGGATGCGCCACAGGTGCTCAATTGGGTTTAGTCCATCACCTTTACCTTCAGCTTCCTCAGCAAGGCAGTTGTCATCTTGGAGGTTGTGTTTGGGGTCGTTATCCTGTTGGAAAACTGCCATGAGGCCCAGTTTTCGAAGGGAGGGGATCATGCTCTGTTTCAGAATGTCACAGTACATGTTGGAATTCATGTTTCCCTCAATGAACTGCAGCTCCCCAGTGCCAGCAACACTCATGCAGCCCAAGACCATGATGCTACCACCACCATGCTTGACTGTAGGGAAGATACAGTTGTCTTGGTACTTCTCACCAGGGCGCCGCCACACATGCTGGACACCATCTGAACCAAACAAGTTTATCTTGGTCTCGTCAGACCACAGGGCATTCCAGTAATCCATGTTCTTGGACTGCTTGTCTTCAGCAAACTGTTTGCGGGCTTTCTTGTGCGTCAGCTTCCTTCTGGGATGACGACCATGCAGACCGAGTTGATGCAGTGTGCGGCGTATGGTCTGAGCACTGACAGGCTGACCTCCCATGTCTTCAACCTCTGCAGCAAAGCTGGCAGCACTCATGTGTCTATTTTTTAAAGCCAACCTCTGGATATGACGCCGAACACGTGGACTCAACTTCTTTGGTCGACCCTGGCGAAGCCTGTTCCGAGTGGAACCTGTCCTGGAAAACCGCTGTATGACCTTGGCCACCATGCTGTAGCTCAGTTTCAGGGTGTTAGCAATCTTCTTATAGCCCAGGCCATCTTTGTGGAGAGCAACAATTCTATTTCTCACATCCTCAGAGAGTTCTTTGCCATGAGGTGCCATGTTGAATATCCAGTGGCCAGTATGAGAGAATTGTACCCAAAACACCAAATTTAACAGCCCTGCTCCCCATTTACACCTGGGACCTTGACACATGACACCAGGGAGGGACAACGACACATTTGGGCACAATTTGGACATGTTCACTGTGGGGTGTACTCACTTATGTTGCCAGCTATTTAGACATTAATGGCTGTGTGTTGAGTTATTTTCAGAAGACAGTAAATCTACACTGCTATACAAGCTGTACACTGACTACTCTAAGTTATATCCAAGTTTCATGTCTATAGTGTTGTCCCATGAAAAGATATAATGAAATATTTGCAGAAATGTGAGGGGTGTACTCACTTCTGTGATACACTGTACATTTTAGAATGCTTTCACCCTGTTCTTCAATGGTCAGGACCCCCACAGGACCACCACAGAGCAGGTATTATTTAGGTGGTGGATGATTCTCAGCACTGCAGTGACACTGACATGGTAGTGGTGTGTTAGTGTGTGTTGTGCTGGTATGAGTGGGTAATGGACAGTGAGTGTAGAAACAAGGAGGTAGTTTTAATGTTATGGCTGATCAGTGTAGCATATATATTAATATTGTCAATAATTTTGTATCAGAAAAGGTTGGGACAGTATGGAAAATGCAGTGTTTCTTACATTTAATTTGACTTTTATTTCATTGCAGTCAGTATGAACCCAAAGTATTTCTTGTTTTGTCTGGTCAACTTCATTTTATTTGTTAAGATACATTCATTCCTGCATTTCAGCCCTGCAACACATTAGAAAAAAGTTGGGACAGGTCAATTTAAGGCTAGTAATAAGGAAGAAAATAAATAAATAAAAAGTGAGTTTAAGGCCTTGATGTATTTAAACGTTGGGCTGAAGGTACTCATAAAATACATGTTCAATATAACAGATATGTGCATGGCCCTGACGTTACTTTTATAAGGGCCAAATTATTATAGCCAGATGACTGGGTTGAAGTTTTAGCTAAGGTGCTTTCAGGCTGCCATAGTGAATAATCATCATGTATGGAAGACCAAGCTACAAACAGCAACAGGTTGTTGGGCAGCCAGGTCTTATTGATGATAGAATACATGAAGACTGTGGCATCTGATTTGTGTTAGAAATGTGTTCCAACTGTTTAGTTAATGAAAGACAACACAGATGATTTCCATCCAAATTTCTGGAACCTTTGACAGTATCTGTAAATACATAAAGAAAAGATATAGTTCAGAAGTGTTATCTATCAATTACTTCACTGTTTCGTCCACCTAATTTCTCTTCTGCTCCGATAAGTACTTGTACAGTGTATCACAAAAGTGAGTACACCCCTCACATTTCTGCAGATATTTAAGTATATATTTTCATGGGACAACACTGACAAAATGACACTTTGACACAATGAAAAGTAGTCTGTGTGCAGCTTATATAACAGTGTAAATTTATTCTTCCCTCAAAATAACTCAATATACAGCCATTAATGTCTAAACCACCGGCAACAAAAGTGAGTACACCCCTTAGTGAAAGTTCCTGAAGTGTCAATATTTTTTGTGGCCACCATTATTTCCCAGAACTGCCTTAACTCTCCTGGGCATGGAGTTTACCAGAGCTTCACAGGTTGCCACTGGAATGCTTTTCCACTCCTCCATGACGACATCACGGAGCTGGCGGATATTCGAGACTTTGCGCTCCTCCACCTTCCGCTTGAGGATGCGCCAAAGATGTTCTATTGGGTTTAGGTCTGGAGACATGCTTGGCCAGTCCATCACCTTTACCCTCAGCCTCTTCAATAAAGCAGTGGTCGTCTTAGAGGTGTGTTTGGGGTCATTATCATGCTGGAACACTGCCCTGCGACCCAGTTTCCGGAGGGAGGGGATCATGCTCTGCTTCAGTATTTCACAGTACATATTGGAGTTCATGTGTCCCTCAATGAAATGTAACTCCCCAACACCTGCTGCACTCATGCAGCCCCAGACCATGGCATTCCCACCACCATGCTTGACTGTAGGCATGACGCACTTATCTTTGTACTCCTCACCTGATTGCCGCCACACATGCTTGAGACCATCTGAACCAAACAAATTAATCTTGGTCTCATCAGACCATAGGACATGGTTCCAGTAATCCATGTCCTTTGTTGACATGTCTTCAGCTAACTGTTTGCGGGCTTTCTTGTGTAGAGACTTCAGAAGAGGCTTCCTTCTGGGGTGACAGCCATGCAGACCAATTTGATGTAGTGTGCGGCGTATGGTCTGAGCACTGACAGGCTGACCCCCCACCTTTTCAATCTCTGCAGCAATGCTGACAGCACTCCTGCGCCTATCTTTCAAAGACAGCAGTTGGATGTGACGCTGAGCACGTGCACTCAGCTTCTTTGGACGACCAACGCGAGGTCTGTTCTGAGTGGACCCTGCTCTTTTAAAACGCTGGATGATCTTGGCCACTGTGCTGCAGCTTAGTTTCAGGGTGTTGGCAATCTTCTTGTAGCCTTGGCCATCTTCATGTAGCGCAACAATTCGTCTTTTAAGATCCTCAGAGAGTTCTTTGCCATGAGGTGCCATGTTGGAACTTTCAGTGACCAGTATGAGAGAGTGTGAGAGCTGTACTACTAAATTGAACACACCTGCTCCCTATGCACACCTGAGACCTAGTAACACTAACAAATCACATGACATTTTGGAGGGAAAATGACAAGCAGTGCTCAATTTGGACATTTAGGGGTGTAGTCTCTTAGGGGTGTACTCACTTTTGTTGCCGGTGGTTTAGACATGAATGGCTGTATATTGAGTTATTTTGAGGGAAGAATAAATTTACACTGTTATATAAGCTGCACACAGACTACTTTTCATTGTGTCAAAGTGTCATTTTGTCAGTGTTGTCCCATGAAAAGATATACTTAAATATCTGCAGAAATGTGAGGGGTGTACTCACTTTTGTGATACACTGTATGTTCTCGCCACCTCTGTCTAAGCCCTTACTCATCACTCTTTAGCAACCTAATATTTTAAGTACTTGGTGGAAGCTTAATATTTGGTACTAGATTATCAGATTACTGGGTGGGAATCTGATCTAATTTTATTACAGCCAGCTTCTCGGGTTTCGAAGAACACTTTGTTCTTAGAGGTGCTACCTATGTGTCTGGGCTATTTAAGACTAATTCATTTAAAACAATGTAATACGTTGCACAGATGGTGAGAGAAAAAAGAGAAATGGTCTACAATGTCTTTATGTGGTGGACAGAGGAGGAGATACAGGTTTATTATCTGATCAAAAACAGTAAACGATGACCTTTAGATCATTGTATAAACATTCCGTATTGTTACTACAACCCCAAATCAGAAAAAGTTGGGACAGTATGGAAAATGCAAATAAAACAAAAATGCAGTGTTCCTTACATTTACTTTGACTTTTATTTGATTGCAGACAGTTTGAACCTGAGATATTTCATGTTTTATCTGCTCAACTTCATTTCATTTGTTAATATACCTCCATTCCTGCATTTCAGGCCTGCAACACATTCCAAAAAAAATTGGGACGGGGACAATGTAGGGGTGGTAATGAGGTGAAAAAACTAAATAATAATGTGATTCCAAACAGGTGATGTTAACAGGTGATTGTAATCATGTGGAAACTTCCGGTAGCAACAACATCATGTGCTAACACATTTCATAATTCGTGTAAAAGCCAAGCAGCCTCACGCAAGTCTGAGACTTACACCTGGAGTGGTATACATTTATACATAGGTTAGATCCAACTTTTCAGTACAAGTACAGAGCAACAAAATGCAGTTAGCATCTGCCAAAAGTGCAAATAGTAGCACTGGGCAAAAACAGAACAGAGTGCAAGAGTAAAAATGTAACTGATGAAATGAAAAGGAATATGAATGTATATTTATCAAGCATTCAGAGCAGTGGTTGCTCAGTGTTTAGGACTCTAGGCTATCACTCTTATGGTTGAGAGTTTGAATCCAGGCTCCTCCAAGCAGCTACTGTAAGGATCTTGAGCAAGGCATTCAACCATTTAATGTATCATGACTGGCCCTGTGATCTGATCCCAGCTTTTCACTCTACTGTACAGATGACAACAAGGGCATCTTTTCTAAGCACGCTACTATTAACAATACTATTAATAATACACTAATATGGACAGTGGTAGCCTAGTGGGTAGAGCTTTGGACTATCAACCGAAAGATTGGCAGTTCAAATCCAGGCTCTGGTATGCAGCCACTGTTGGGTCCACTGTTGGGTCCTCCACATACAGGTGACCTGAAACTTTTTTTAAATGTCCTTAAGGACCTCACTTTGTGCACAGGGACACAGTCATACTGGAACTAGAATTTTAAACAGTTACTAACAAGTTGTAATATATGTAAAAACAATGTAATTTAACACATTAGCAATTGTTGCAGCTAGAACACCTAAGCTCGATAACATCGATCAGCCATAACATTATGACCACCTCCTTGTTTCTACACACACTGTCCATTTTATCAGCTCCACTTACCATATAGAAGCACTTTGTAGTTCTACAATTACTAACTGTAACTAAGTGTCTAATAGAGTGGACAGTGAGTGGACACGGTATTTAAAAAACTCCAGCAGTGCTGCTGTGTCTGATCCACTCATACCAGCACAACACACACTAACACACCACCACCATGTCAGTGTCACTGCAGTCCTGAGAATTATCCACCACCTAAATAATACCTGCTCTGTGGTGGTCCTGTGGGGGTCCTGACCATTGAAGAACAGGGTGAAAGCATGCTAAAATGTATGTAGAGAAGGTTAAAAAAAAGTATGCAGAGGAACAGATGGACTTCAGTCAGTAATTGTAGAACTACAAAGTGCTTCTATATGGTAAGTGGAGCTGATAAAATGGACAGTAAGTGTAGAAACAAGGAGGTGGTTTTAATGTTATGGCTGATCGTTGTATGTACATAAGCAGTCATGAATACTTAAACATCATTAATTAAAATGGTCAGCATTTTTCCTTTAATTATCTTTTGTGACTATTCAGAATGTGCTAGCACTGGCTCAAGCACTCGATCTGTTAATCAGCGTTGATCTCCACACTGTGGTTGATATGGCAGCTGGAGAAAATTAAAGACATTAGCTCGGCTTGGCAAAGCAAAGCTACAGGTCTGAATAATACATTACATTACGATGGCTCCTGTGTTTAAGTGATAAACAGTCTCAGACGAATGCCCTCTAATGTAGCATTAGCGGAATTATTGCCTCGGCATTTGTCTAGCTGTCAGTATGGAAAACAGACTGTGTGTGAGACAGATGTGATCTGTTAAAACTCAGATGAAGCTAATCCCCTCCAGCGAGCGACAGCTCTAACGGTGGATGGAGCGCCTCAAGAATTGGAGTTATTTACTGCAGCCCTTAATCATAGGGGTGACAACTGAAAACGAAATATTTATTCAAACAGCAATAAAAAAGTTGAGATAATGGTAACAGAATTAAGGTGGCAACTTTTGCTGGGGAACAAAATATGCCATAATGGCTTTGTGAGAATAATGCAAGCATATGAGGAAACTGTATTGTGTTATCTAATTAAAGGATGAGTCGATGATTTCTAGAGGTAGGAGCACTAGCCAAAACCTTATTGCTACCTCAAAAATAAGTATAAGTGATATCTGCAAAAAAAATTACTAAATTACTTATTAAATATTTTGTTGTTCTGACATTTCTAGTTAGAATTGCACTGGCACATCTGAGCGGCTAATTCTTACATACACCAATCGGCCATAACATTAAAACCACCTCCTTGTTTCTACACTCACTGTCCATTTTATCAGCTCCACTTACCATATAGGAGCACTTTGTAGTTCTACAATTACTGACTGTAGTCAATTTATTTCTATACATACCTTCTTAGCCTGCGTTCACCCTGTTCTTCAATGGTCAGGACCCCCACAGGACCACCACAGAGCAGGTAATATTTAGGTGGTGGATCATTCTCAGGACTGCAGTGATAATGACATGGTGGTGGTGTGTTAGTGGACTGAGAACAGTCCACCAACCAAAAACATCCAGCCAACAGCGCTCAATGGGCAGCGTCCTGTGATCACTGATGAAGGTCTAGAAGATGACCAACTCAAACAGCAGCAATAGACCAGTGATCGTCCCTGACTTTACATCTACACGATGGACCAACTAGGTAGAAGTGTTTAATAGAGTGGACAGTGAGTGGACACGGTATTTGCATTTCTATCACCCTGTTTCTCAATGGTCAGGACCACTACAGAGCAGGTATTATTTGGGTGGTGGATCGTTCTCAGCACTGCAGTGACACTGACATGGTGGTGGTGTGTTAGTGTGTGCTGATTGAATTTTTTAACACCTCACTTTCACTGCTGGACTGAGAATAGTCCACCAACCAAAAATATCCAGCCAAGAGCGCCCTTTGGGCAGCGTCCTGTGATCACTGATGAAGGTCTAGAAGATGACCAACTAAAACAACAGCAATAGATGAGTGATCGTCTCTGGCTTTACATCTACAAGGTGGACCGACTATATAGGAGTGTTTAATAGAGTGGACAGTGAGTGGACACAGTATTTAAAAACTCCAGCAGCACTGCTGTGTCTGATCCACTCATACCAGCACAACACACACTAACACACCACCACCATGTCATTGTCACTGCAGTGCTAAGAATGATCCACCACCTAAATAATACCTGCTCTGTGGTGGTCCTGTGGGGGTCCTGACCATTGAAGAACAGGGTGAAAGCAGGCTAAAAAAGGTATGCAGAGAAATAGATGGACTACAGTCAGAATTTGTAGAACTACAAAGTGCTTCTATATGGTAAGTGGAACAGTGTGTGTAGAAACCAGGAGGTGGTTTTAATGTTATGGCTGATCGGTGTATGTGTTTATTATTAACAAGATGTTGCATTTTTTTATCATAAACAGGTTTATGTACCGCTGTTGAGCCTGTGCACAAAACCCTTAGCCCTTAATTGCTTGCACTGTGTTCAGCCACAAATGAAAGTCACTTTGGTTAAAAGCGTCTGCTAAATGCCATAAATGTAACGCTGTCGAACTTACACAGTGCATTACATGCCCAATTGAACGCTTCATAAGGTTAGTGACAAAAGCAATCTATCCGAGTCATTTTTATTTATTTATTATTTATTTGTTTTTGTCAATTGCATTTGCATTTTTATCACAATGCTGACTTATCTCAATCTCGGTGGCCATTTCGCTAAATGTACTGAATGTTTGATTAGGTTTGATTATGGTAGGCAAAAGCTTTTTACTTTGTGAAGCTGTCACTGGATTGACTCATTTAGATTAATTTGAGCTTTGCTGGATCTGTTATACATCATGCCGATCCAGTGGAGATCATAACCAAAATGAACAGGATTTTCTAATGCAAATAAATAAATAAAAAATGAGTGAAGGCATTTTATAGCAGTAAAACGTATCCAATCAAAGCTATTTTTTAAAAAAGCAACAAAAATATTTCAACTAGGGCTGGCTTGATACCACTTTTTTATGTCCGATACTGATACCGCAAATTGAATATCTGCCGATACGATACCAATCCAGTACCGTCATTTCTCCTCTCAAACAACTAAGCAGTAATAATACACGTCTCAATGCACCATGGTTAAACTAGCTATCTAAATAACAATGCTCAGACAGTGTAACAAATATTCTAAAGGAATAAATACAGAACCTACAACATCACACTTATGCAAAACTGCTGTTTTTATTTTAACTTTTACACACAGAACATTTAGCAGCATTTTTGGCTCGTTTAACAAAAGTGTCTACAATTGGAAGATGTGGATGTCAATCAAACGCGATGGACCAATTAGAACTGACGCAAAGTTGAGATTTTCCGTTAAAGTTCTGTCACGTTTTTAGATAATTAAAAACCAAAGCGCGCTTATTAAAAACCCTGCTGGATTTTGAAGAGGACATCTGTGGCTAAACGGGAAACGGTGTTGTTTGTTTTATTTCATAACACTAATGGATTAATCGTTGAGGATGTGAGATATCTCCAAGCGATTTATCATTAATAAAGCGATTTTTATTGTGTTTAAACAGTGTTTTTAGATGTGGCAGTAGTAGATGATTTTTTTAAATGCTAAAAGTTGAAGTAGATCAGTGTGTTTTAATTTCTGAACGGCTGTTGCGGATGAGTTATAAATCAGTGGCACATGTTAATGATGTCATCAAGAGTGAGTGGCAATAAACGGCGCTCTGTTGGAATGTATCTTCGTGTTTTATTTGTTTGACACACAAACAATTGCCTTATTTACATTAAGTGTTATTTACATTAAGCAACAGTATCAGATCGGGTTACACGTTTTTTTCCTTCCGATATCCGATCCAGTGATTTGGGCCAATATCGGACCGAGACCGAGTATTGGATCGGTGCCAGCCCTAATTTCATTTTTTTTTTTTTCTATTTTATTCATACATTTTCTTCCAATTTAGTGTAGTCAATTTGTCTTCCGCTGCTGGGGGATCCCTGATTGCAGTCGAGGTGGGTATAGTGTTGCTCACGCCTTCCATTTTCACCTATGCACTCTGCACATGCGCCTCTCTATCTACCAATCAGGGTCCTTACACAGCGTTTCAAGACCCCACCCAGATAGTCCGGTCATCCCGCCCATAGCAGAACCGTGTCTGCTGCAGGCACTGCCAATTATGCCCTTTAGATGGTGCCCAGCCGACTGGTGGCAACGCAAGTTTCAAACCAAGAAGTTCAGAATGTCGGCGCTGGTGTGCTAGCAGAATTTCCCACTGCGCCACCTGGGCGCCCGATTATTTCAACTCTATATCTAGTTGAATACACTCGCTTTTCTGACTCACTGTCAAATGTACATTTTAAATAGGCATGTACACCTAATTACTTGTCTCACGGCCTACAAAAATCCTCAAGAACTATATAGCTCCACCCACTTGGATTCTGAGCTAATTTGCATCATATTCACATCAGATCGCTTTTAGAGAACGTTTGTTTGCACTTCCGCATTTATGTGCTTAACCGCTGATCTAACTTACAAGCGCAGATTCGCCAAACCTGCTTGCAGTTTGTGACCCAGCTTGTCAGTTTGATACATCATATAGGTAATAAAAAAAAAAATTCGTTTTATTTTGTAGTAAGGAGTAACGAATTTACATTCGGCAAATGTATCGGAGTAAAAGTATACATTTTCTTTAGAAAATGTAGTGGAGTCCGCTCAGGTGGCGCAGCGGTAAAAACACATGCTGGAACCAGAGCTGGGATCTCGAATACATCGCATTGAATCTCAGCTCTGCCTTGCCGGCTGAGGCTGAGCGGACACATGAACAACGATTGGCCTGTTGTTCAAATGGGCGGGACTACAAGTCGGATAGGGTCTCTCTCTGTCAGAATGGTGCAATTACGACCTCTGCTGGCTGATTAGAGGCACCTACACAGAGATGAGGAAAAGAGTGCTTTTAGGGTGTGTCTCTCCATACACAACGCTAGGTGGCACAACACTTGTCAATGTGTGGGTGAGAAGATGCATACGGCTTGCTGCCCACGTGTCGGAGGGGGCGTGGGTTAGCTTTGATCTCCTCGGTCAGAGCAGGGATCGGCATAGGCGGAGAGGAAGCATGGTGCAATTGGACAATTGGACGCGCTAAAAAAGGGGGAGAAAATGAAAAAAAAAAGAAAAAGAATATGTATTGGAGTAAAATTTAAAGTTTTTATACTCCAATAAAGTACAGATACTCCAAAAAATACTTAAGTACTGTAATAAAGTATTATTACTTAGTTACTATACACCACTGCTGATAAGTACTGCTAATGTTGTTTTTCATTCAGCACTGTCAGTTAGAAACAGACCAGACCAGAATTTTGGCATATCCCTATGTGAGCACAAACATATGCACCCAGATTTTTGACTCTCTGCAGGGTCAGCAGCATCTTTGTCCTGAGGAAAGACAGCACAGATTAATCACCACTGTCAGATTAGAACCAATAAACCCAGGAGTGAGTGGGGTAGGAAGCGAAAGAGATAACAAATAGGAAAAGGGTGGAGAGAGAGTCGGAAACAAATGAAGGCCTGCTAGTTCTCTTCACAATATAGAGACGAATTATCTGTTTTATTTAGGATATTTGTGCTGTAAAGTCGGGCTCGAACAGAGACTGGTGTAGCTCACAAAAAACTGCTGTGTATAAAAAAATACAAGCTTTGGCTTGGATGAAATTATTTACAGCATAATAAGTATGTTATAAAGAGTGTAAATGTACATGATCGTTGGTAAAAATGATTTATTATCAGGTTTTTCTAATTGGCTTTGCATAGAAAGTCTAATGGGTATCATTAAACTGCTTCGAAACCATCCAAGTTCTGCGAACTCTCATTCCACCTCTAATTAATAACCTTGCTAGCTGTCGCCAAGGTCTGTTTCCATAGCAGCCAGACCAGGAAGTGGTATGACACGGCTTTTTGGAATGACGTTCCAGAAATATCGAACGCCGCAGACCTTCGGTTCTAGTCGAAAAGCCCCCAGCTGTTTTATTAGCGCAAGGGCAATAAGCGCTTTAGCATTGTCAAACTGAACATTGCTGGGACAAGCTCATCTCCTAGCAACGAATCCAATAGTTAATAGACTGCTCTGAAGTGACTCTCCTCAGTCAAATAAAGGAAACTGTGATTACCACATGAAATGAATGTATGTCTGGCAAATATCAGACGAGACATGGGTCTCGATAGGTCAACTCATGCAAATGAGGGGGAATCAAGGGTGCAGAGGTAATGACTTTTGAAGGGAAGGCAACTCACATATGAGGTCTGTCTGAAAACCTAGTGAGCTGCCTTGCTGCCCACTGCCTATCTATGTAAATGCCTGAGTAGAGAGGATTCTAATAAGACATAAACATTTTTGGTTGGAAACTGTGGGGGCGTGTCTGAGAGACTGAGCGAGCTTATAGTCTGGATTTAGCACCTTTTTGAACACACAAAGAAGCTTTAAGGGGAAGAAGATTTTCTGTGTGGATTTCCTTAGGGGGCTCCGGTTTCCTCCCACAGTCCAAAGACATGCAGTGAGGTGAATTGGAGATACAAAATTGTCTATGACTGTATTTGACATTAAAGACTTGAACTGATGAATCTTGTGTAATGAGTAACTACATGTCCTGTTATGAATGTAACCAAAGTGTGTAAAACATGACGTTAAAATCCTAATAAATAAATGTATATAAAATATTCATACATTCATTTGTTGTCTGTTTTACCACCGCTATCGTTTGCAGGGTCGCTGTGGTTCCAATTTACTGGGAAAAAGGGTGAAAACACCCCGCACAGGTTGTCAGTCCATCACAGGGCAAATAAACACTAGTGGTGTGTGATACTGCAAAATTAAAAAAGTAAATACAGGGCCAGTATCGCTGATATCAATCCAATACCAATACTTTTTAATAATTAAGATAGATGCAACATCAAATTGCTAAATCTGAATGAATTTTCATGACCTTTAGGTGTATTATTGTAATACATCTTTTTTTTGTAAGTAGATGCACTTAGTAGGGTTGTAAATAAATTCAGTTGTTTAAAGGGGTCCGAGTTCTAATTTCTGGTGCTTTACTTTCTTACAACATTACCATCACCAAGCGACTAACTCAAAGTTGTGTTTGCTGGGTAAATACATTTGTAAATTTTTAATAGTGACGAATATATTTGTCCTTGTTAATTTAAAATAAAAAATTGATGCTATTCTGTTTACATTTATAAGCACAAAGTCAAAAGAAAAGAGCTCTCAGTCACCAAAACACAAACACACAAAAAAAGAGCCTCACTACGCATGCTCTGATTCATTTGCGCAGGGTGCGCAAAGCGCGTAAGGTGCGTCCGTACTTTACGTATGTATAATTTACATTAGAATTTCCTTAAAATTGCCCCTATTTCTGTATCTGCAAAGCAAAGTATTTAAAAACTTACAATCTTCCAATGCCTACCAATGTACCGATGTCTGTTAGGATTTTAACAGCATAACAGCGTGACGGTACCACAACAAATCACAGCAGAGCAGGAGGGGAGGAGCAAGTTGTGCATGTAAGATGTGAGAGGAGCGAGTCTGTACAGACATGGTCTTTACTTTCTGACGAAACGGGGAAAACGTGTTGGACGTAGCGGAGAAAAAGTAAAACTAAAGTATCGATCCCATCACACAAGTATCGATCCGATACCAATACCAACGTTGGTATCGATAATATCGATATTTGGATCGATCCGCCCACCACTAATACACACACTCAGATTAGAATTTAGTACCTCCAATTAACCTGACTGCAGACATCCCAAGTTGCAAAAACTCAGGAGCTTCTAACTGAGCTACTAAGCTAACTGTTCGCGTCACAAACACATAGTGCACTAGATAGTGTGAAAGATAATAGATTAATGTTCCCTACATTGTGCACTAGAAAGTATAACTAGATGATGATTTGTGTTCCTTACATAGTGCACTAGATAGTGTATTACATAATTAATTATGTTCCCTACATAGTGCACTAGATTGTATATTCGATCATATATTTATGTTCCCTACTTAGTGCACTAGACAGTATATTAGACAATTGATTTATGTTCCCTACACAGTGCGCTAGATTGTATATCAGATAACGGATTTAATACGTGATCGGGAAAAAAAGTCTGTGTCGACTGCGTGTGTGCGCATGTGTTGCTCTTGGCCGCTCGTTCTAGATTCCGGGAGATTTTTTCTGACTTGCGGGCATCAGGGAGCCTCTATGTATATGCCGGAGACTCCTGGAACTACCAGGAGACTTGGGATGTCTGTGACTGCATGTCTTTGGAATGTGGAAGGAAAACCCCACCTGATAAATCCCACCTGATAAAACCCACACAGACATAGGAAGAACATGCAAACTCCACACAGAAAGGACCCAGACCGCTTAACCTAGGAATCAAACCTTTTTGCTGTGAGGCAACAGTGCTACTTACCGAGCCACCATGCTGCCTTTTTAAATTATTAAAAACATATTTTTCTTTGAGATTACATTATAAAAAGGTGTGCATATGTGCGTGTGCAGGTGTTCGTGTGTCTCTGTGTTTGTGTTAGAAGTAGAAGAGGATCAGTGGGCGTATTGATCCCTGACAAATGCATCTTTACTCAAGGTCGTCCTGCTTTATCAGCAGTGAGGAAAAGAAAATACACACACTCATACAAATCCTTTTCATTATTCAGGGTCAAGGAAATAGAAGCTTAACTTTGTCGGGCTTGTAGATGCTTCTATTTTTCTGTATTAACTTTTACTTTCTTGCTAAAGTTTACTTTCTGACATTTTAACATGCTAGGGGAATTCATGATATTTGGAGGCTGTTAATTCAATACCTGGAAGCTGGTAATTAAAGCAACTTTAACCATTATATACCATAAATATGCCTTGATAGTTGCATTTTATATACCACTTTTGGACTTATTATTAGACTTTAGCCATAACATTAAAACCACCTCCTTGTTTCTACACTCACAGCTCCACTTACCATATAGGAGCACTTTGTACTTCTACAATTACTGAATGTAGTCCATCTGTTTCTCTACATACATTTTTAGCCTGCTTTCACCCTGTTCTTCAATAGTCAGGACCCCCACAGGACCACCACAGAGCAGGTATTATTTAGGTGGTGGATCATTCTCAGCACTGCAGTGACAATGACATGGTGGTGGTGTGTTAGTGTGTGTTGTGCTGGTATGAGTGGATCAGACACAGCACTGCTGCTGGAGTTTTTAAATACTGTGTCCACTCACTGTCCACTCTATTAGACACGCCTACCTAGTTGGTCCACCTTGTAGATGTAAAGTCAGAGACGATTGCTCATCTATTGCTGCTGTTTGAGTTGGTCATCTGTTAGACCTTCATCAGTGGTCACAGGACACTGCCCACGGGGCTCTGTTGGCTGGATATTTTTGGTTGGTAGACTATTCTCAGTCCAGCAGGCTAAAAAGATATGTAGAGAAATAGATTGACTACAGTCAGTAATTGTAGAACTACAAAGTGCTCCTATATGGTAAGTGGAGCTGATAAATTGGACAGTGAGTGTAGAAACAAGGAGGTGGTTTTAATGTTATGGCTAATCAGTATATATATATATATACAGTATATATATATATATTTGTTTATGCATTTTCTCCTGACTTTTTAGCACGTCCAATTGCCCGATTGCGTCATGCTTCAGCCTTGCGTACGAAGAGACTCCCTGACAGCACCCTTTTCCCACCTTTGTGCAGGTGCCATCAATCAGCCAGTAGAGGTTGTACTTGCATCAGTCATGAGGAGTCCCCATCCGGCTTAATACCCCACCCCTATATGAACAACAGGCCAATCGTTGTTCATGTAACCTCTCAGCCCCACTGGATGGCAGAGCTGAGCTTCGATACGATGTATTCGAGATCCCAGCTCTGGTGTGCTAGCGTGTGTTTTTACCACTGCGCCACCTGAGCGGCCTTATTATCAGACTTTTATTTATTATTTCATTCTCTGGTATTGAGGTTACAATAAGTGTACAATCAAAATGTGTCTTAAATATTATATATATAGATAAAAAGTAAGACCTGTGGGTAAATATGCTATAGTTAAAACTTTACAAACTGTTAGATGCTCTTAGAACAGAATTTAAAGATAAAAAAAGTACCACAAGCCACCAGCGTTGGGATTCTGAAAACTCTTTGCTACCCGTTGGCTGGACACCCTCTAGAGGGCACAATTGGCAGTTCCTGCAGCAGACAAAATTGGGCACTAGTCTGCTGCGTGGAAAAAGGCCAGACTAAAAAAGAGGGTGAGGGTCTTTAATGCTGTGTAAGGACCCTGGTTAGTAGCCCGAGGGCAAGAAGGTCCTTGGTTAGATCCCCAGGTAAGGCGGTCCGAGTCCTTTCTGTGTGGAGGTGGCATGTTCTCCCCGTGTCTGCGTGGGTTTACTCCAGGAGGTCCGGTTTCCTCCCACAGTCCAAAGACAAGCAAGTGAGGTAAATTGGAGATACTAAATTGTCCATGACTGTGTTCGATATAACCTTGTGTGAACTGATGAACCTTGTGTAATGAGTAACTACAGTTCCTGTCATGCATGTAACCGAAGTGTAAAACATGACGTTAAAATCCTAATAAACAAACAAACAAACAAATACAAGTGGAGGAATGTGGAAATCAGACTGGCCTTACGTACGAATCCACCAAAGTATGGGCGAATAAGAGGGGATGGTGGACTGTGCACTCTTCAAAGGTAGTGTGTGTCAGGCAAGTATACCCTCCTCAGATGCCAACAGGGTCTCCAACAGTGGGAGACTAATTGGCTACACTAAATTGGGAGGAAAAAGAGTGAAAATTCATAAATAAAATAGTAAGAAAGTACCACAAGCTGCTTTAGGAGCAGAATATAGGGCAGAATGTGGAACTGTACAAAATGTACGATGTGCTTAGAACATAATTTAAACATTAAGTACCACAAGCTGCTTTAGGAGCAGAATAGAGCCATGAGAACAAAACAGCTCTAGATAAATGGCACAAGACAGGATATTAATGAATTTGTGCAACTGAAGCTAGCTAACTACCTTATGTTAAGGTGTCATGAATGAAAAGGCTCTGAATCCAGTATTTAATTTAGTGATAGTCTCTGTTTTTAGCTAAGTTGAGCAACTTTTGAAGCGTGGGGTGTTTGCAGTTTTAAATGTGTGATCTTTCTCTTACAGCTGCACTTATTTCTGTCATGGAAAAAGACACGCCTTGCTAAAGAGAGACGAAGCAAATCCCTCACACCTAATAGAAGAGAAATTGAACCTATAATGCAGAATCTCAAGTAAAAGTACACTGATTAGCCATAACATTAAAACCACCTCCTTGTTTCTACGCTCACTGTCCATTTTATCAGCTCCACTTAACACGTAGAAGCACTTTGTAGTTCTACAATTACTGACTGTAGTCCATCTGTTTCTCTGCATGCTTTGTTAGCCCCCGTTCATGCTGTTCTTCAATGGTCAGGACTCCCACAGGACCACTACAAAGCAGGTATTTTTTGGGTGGTGGATCATTCTCAGCACTGCAGTGACACTGACATGGTGGTGGTGTGTTAGTGTATGTTGTGCTGGTATGAGTGGATCAGACACAGCAGCGCTGCTGGAGTTTTTAAATACCGTGTCCTCTCACTGTCCACTCTATTAGACACTCCTAGCTAGTTGGTCCACCTTGTAGATGTAAAGTCAGAGACGATCGCTCATCTATTGCTGCTGTTTGAGTTGGTCATCTTCTAGACCTTCATCAGTGGTCATAGGATGCTGCCCACGGGGCGCTGTTGGCGCTGGATGTGTTTGGTTGGTGGACTAGCAGTGACCGTGAGGTGTTTAAAAACTCTATCGGCATTGCTGTGTCTTATCCACTCATACCAGCACAACACACACTAACACACCACCACCATGTCAGTGTCACTGCAGTGCAATGGTCAGGGGGTCCTGACCATTGAAGAACAGCATGAAAGGGGGCTAAAAAAGCATGCAGAGAAATAGATGGACTACAGTCAGTAATTGTAGAACTACAAAGTGCTCCTATATGGTAAGTGGAGCTGATTAAATGGACAGTGAGTGTAGAAACAAGGAGGTGGTTTTAATGTTATGGCTGATCGGTGTAGAATAATTCTGTGGCTGAATAGCCACAAACTAAAAGTGGGGTAATTTTGAATAAATACATATGATAAATAAATGATTTTTTGAATAAATACAAATCAATGAAGGAAATAACAATATAAAATATAGCTGCAGGTGACGATTTTCGGGGTACAAGCACATATTGACCAAATGTGGAAGGATTATGCCAAATTTCATGTCAATCTGACAATCTCTGTTTGTTTAACATTATCTTGCATGTTATAGCACCACCTAGCACTGCAAGTACACTGTATTTTTAACATAACCTATAAACCTCCTATGTTATGTGCCTTTGAAGCTCGGTGACAATCTGTGCAATGATTTTTGAGTTAGGGCAGTATATACAGTATATGTGTGATTTATGCTTGACTTGCTACCCATGTTTTTGATTGGCATCTGGCAACAACATTGTATAGAAATTCCAATCTTTTTTATATAATTATTACTTAATAATTATGAACTTGCAAGTGTTTAGGGCTATTTTGATAATAGGAGTGTGTATGTGGGGTAAACATTCAGAGACTAGTTCACACTAAAAGATTTGTGTGTTTTGCATACTGTGCAGATTAGCTCAGAATCTAAGTGAGTGGAGCTATATGGTTCTTGAGGCTTTTGGTTGGACATAAAAAAAAGAATGTTGTCTCTACGTTGTCTCTTGCAGGAAAGGAGATGTGGACCTTAAAGTTTGACGCTATGCTATAGCACTACCATCAGGCCAATTGGACAGAGCTCAAGCACATGAGTAGTGAAGGGACAACTACCTGTTGACCAAGTCTCATGTCCGTACGACTTACGGTTTGGTCTGTGGGGCAGTTAAACACTTCCTGCAATCTGATTGGTTGGTCACAGATATGCTTTTCCAGGCTAGTTGAGCTGCTTGTTTTTATAGAATTGAAAGTTTGCCCCCAAATATAACTCCACCCCCTGTGTCCTGATTGGTCACCTCAAAGAAACAATCACTTGCAATTAGGGCTGGCACCGATCCGATATCGGTATCGGTCCGATATTGGCCCAAATCACTGGATCGGATATCGGAAGGAAAAAAATGTGTAATCCGATCTGATACTGTTGCTTAATGTAAATAACACTTAATGTAAATAAGGCCATTGTTTGTGTGTAAAACAAATGACACACGAAGATACATTCCAACAGAGCGCCGTTTATTGCCACTCACGCTTAATGACATCATTAACATGTGCCACTGAGCTACAACTCATCCACAACAGCCATTTAGAAATTAAAACACACTGATCTACTTAAACTTTTAGCATTATAAAAAATCATCTTCTACTGCCACATGTAAAAACACTGTTTAAACACAATAAAAATCACTTTATAAATGATAAATCGCTCACCTGAGATAAAGAACCTATCTTGTCCCGGTTTGGAGATATCTCACATCCTCAACGATTAATCCATTGGTGTTATGAAATAAAACAAACTACACCGTTTCCTGTTTCTCGTTTAGCCACAGATGTCCCCTTCAAAATCCAGCAGGGTTTTTAATAAGCGTGCTTTGGTTTTTAATCATCTAAAAACGTGACAGAACTTTAACGAAGAAACCCAACTCTGCATCAATTCTAATTGGTCCATCGCGTTTGATTGACATCCACATCTTCCAATTGTAGACACTTTTGTTAAACGAGCCACTAATGCTTCTAAATGTTCTGTGTGTAAAAGTTAAAATAAAAACAGCAGTTTTGCATAAGTGTGATGTTGTAGGTTCTGTATTTATTCCTTTAGAATATTTGTTACACAGTCTGAGCGTTGTTATTTAGATAGTTAGTTTAACCATGGTGCATTGAGACGTGTATTATTACTGCTTAGTTGTTTGAGAGGAGAAATGATGGTATCGGATCGGTATCGGTAGATACTCAATTTGCAGTATCGGTATCGGACATAAAAAAGTGGTATCGAGCCAGCCCTACTTGCAATGCTGCTGCTCTTAGAAGGTTTTTTAATAAATAAAACTCCAATGAGCCCATTTGACCAATAGACACAAATCCAGATCTTGTGGAAGAGAGCAGTACAGGCTGTAATGGAGCGAGGTTAGTTATTTGTATACTTTTGGCCTAATAATGCAGTATTGTGCATTGTGCAACTAGCAAGCATTAATAACATAACTGTCTTTATTAACAATAATTTGTTGTATCAGGTCAGGTTTCTAGAGAAAAGAAAATCAGAAAAGAATGATTTTTATAATGAGAATCTCTTTATTTTACCAAGTATGTTACACATACAAGAAATGTGTCTAGGTGAGTGTGCACATGTATGACACGTAACATATGTAACAGACCAGACAGCAGACAGGCAGCATCCTGTACCCTCTAATAAAGATATAGAAGATGACCAACTCAAACAGCAGCAATAGATGAGCAATCGTCTCTTTACATCTACAAGGTGGACCAACTAGGTAGGAGTGTCTAATAGAGTGGACAGTGAGTGGACACAGTGAGTGGCTTCTGGAGTTAAAAACTCCAGAAGCGCTGCTGTATCTGATCCACTCATACCAGCACAACACACACTAACACACCACCACCATGTCATTGTCACTGCAGTGCTAAGAATGATCCACCACCTAAATAATACCTGCTCTGTGGTGGTCCTGTGGTGGTCCTGATCATTGAAGAACAGGGTGAAAGGGGGCTAACAAAGCATGCAGAGAAACAGATGGACTACAGTCAGTAATTGTAGAACTACAAAGTACTTGTATATGGTAAGTGGAGCTGATAATAGATAGATAGATAGATAGATAGATAGATAGATAGATAGATAGATAGATAGATAGATAGATAGATAGATAGATAGACAGACAGACAGACAGACAGACAGACAGACAGACAGACAGACAGACAGATAGATAGATAGATATCTATAGATGGCAGTTTGAGTGGTCTTCTTTCTGTGTGGAGTTTGCATGTTCGCCCTGCGTCTGCGTGGGTTTTTTTTGGGGGGGGGAGCTCCGGTTTCCTCCCACAGTCCAAAGACATGCAAGTGAGGTTAAATGGAGATACAAAATTGTCCATGACTGTGTTTAACATTAAACTTGTGAACTGATGAATCTTGTGTAACCAGTAGCTACCTTTTCTGTCATGAATGTAACCCAAGTGTGTAAAACATGTTAAACAGTGGTAGCCTTGGTAGAGCTTTGGGCTATCAACCGGTAGATTGGCGGTTCAAATCCAGGATCTGCTATGCAGCCACTGTTGGGTCCTTGAGCAAGGCCCTTAATCCTGTCTGCTCCAGGGGCACCGTACGATGGCTGACCCTGCGCTTTGACCCTAGCTTCCAAACAAGCTGGGATATGCGAAGAAAGAATTTTATTGTACTGTACACATGTATATGTATATATGACAAATAAAGAATATCTTCTTCTTCTTCTTCTTAAAAATCCTAAAATAATATATAATAATGCTTATCTGAATTATTTTGCTTTCAGACACCGACTATATAACTCTATAGCATGGTGTGTTATGATTTAAAAGGACTGTGACAGCCAATGAGGAGTGGGAGTTACAGTAATTGACAGGTGAGAGTGATTCAGAGGGTAAGAGGCACTCAGCAGTGGTTCAACCGTCAATGACACAAACACTGTCTGGGTCAGATGTGTCTCTCTCTCTATGTCTCTCTCTCTCTCTCACACACACACACACTTCAATCAAGGGAAGCAGGTGCACAACAGAACATGACAGAGCAGGTGAAACACAAGGATATTTACCTCGGCACCATGGCAACAGGGGTCAGAGATGATGTGAACAGAGAGTGCAGTGCAGGATATTGATTGCATGTTTCTGTATTTGAGAGCTGATGATTAGTCATACAGTGGGCATGTCCAGACATTTGTCAGTGAGGGACAAAGTGTGTCATATTACACTCTTTGCTAAAATTTATTAATTTATGTAGTCATTAGGTGACAGTGGTAGCCTAGTGGGTAGAGCTTTGGCTGTCGATCAAAAGGTTGAGAGTTCAAATCTCGGCTCTGCCATGCTACCACTGTTGGGCCCTTGAGCAAGGTCCTTAACCCTCTCTGCTCCAGAGCGGTTAAGGTACTTGATTATTGATTGGAGGGTTGTTAAAGGCCGTTGGGCCCATAAGCACGACCCTTAATCCTCTATTACTTGCATTGTATCAAGTCACAACTGTGAGTAGAATTGTGTTTAAAGCCACCTAAAATCACTGTGCACATGGTGAGAATGCACCCTAAACAGGGTGTCAATCCATTAAATGCATCATACTAATCCCTATCCTTACTTACTCACACCTAGTGACAATGTGTTGGTCCCCCTTTTGCTGCCCCATACGCAACAAACTGTGATGCATTGTTTATTCTGACACCTTCAGCAATTAGAGCTACAGTAGCTCGTCTGTTGGATGGGACCACACGGGCCAGCCTTCGCTCCCCACGCGCATCAATGAGCATCAGCCGCCCATGACCCTTGTTCCCTCCTTGGACCACTTTTGATAGATACTGACCACTGCAGACCGGGAACACCCCACAAGAGCTGCAGTTTTGGAGATGCTCTGACCCAGTCATCTAGCCATCACAGTTTTGCATTCGCTTAAGTCGCCCATTTTTCCTGCTTCTAACACATCAACTATAAAATCATAAAATGTTCTCTTGCTACCTAATATATCCCACCCACTAACAGGTGCCATGATGAAGAGATAATCAGTGTTATTCACTGCACCAGTCAGTGGTCATAATGTTATGCCTCGTTGGTAGTGGCATGGCAGATAGCTATTACTGTCACCAATGCTACCAATGCCAAAGACGCAGGCCACATAAAATAAAAAAAATATCATATGCAACACTTAATACCATGTTCTGGGCGGCTTGTGGCTCAGTGGGTAACACTGTCACTGCACAGCAAGAAGGTCCTGGGTTTGATCCCCAGGTGGAGCGGATCAGGTCCTTTCTGTGTGGAGTTTGCATGTTCTCCCCGTGGGTTTCCTCCGGGGGCTCCTGTGTAACCAATAATTACCTGTCCTGTCATGAAATTAACCAAAGTGTGTAAAACATAATGTTAAAATCCTAATGAATATATACTACCATGTTCTTAGCAACATCAGCACTCTCCTCTTACCAAAAGCATCATGGACTGGGTTTCCACGGCAACCACGCACAAGCCTAAGATGCACGATTTTAGAAGTCTGCTGGAGTCATGTAAATCGAACTGCTATCGGACTCTAAATCAGCAGGAAGCAAGTTTTCTTAAGCATCAAAATAACCCATTATTATCTGGCAGTCTGATGGAAGATGCTGGCTGTGGTTGATGCCAGAACACTACCTGCCCGATAACAGACAGCAGTTCCAGCTGTTATGTTTATTGGTAGAAAAAAAATCCACAAATTACACCTATTCAAGCACATTTTTGTAACGTTTCTGTTCCAGAAAGCCTTTATAGACGGGTGGAGGCTTTTATAACGTGGCGCCAACTTCAGACTGATGCCCACAGTTTTTTTGTCTTTTGAGCTAGGTGTGGTTATTTGGAGCTACAATTTCAGGCATGAAACATTGTCTCATCTGATAAACTACATTTGGATTTAGAGGGAAATTAGGTACACAGAGTTTTCAGCTAAATTACTTCAAGCTAAATGTTAATAGCATGCTACATTAAAGCATACCAGCCAACCCTGTTACTTCACCACCTGTCTACCAGAGGCCTACCCGATGGGGGACTGATTACATCATTTAATTCACCAGTTTCTCATTAAAAGACTGTTAGTATATGCTTAATTAAACACCCCCCCTGTTTCAAAGCCTTGCCAATCTTAGCAGTAAGTCTGCATTGTGTTCACTGATGCTGGTGGAAGTTTTTTTTACTATATTATTTACGCATTTTCTCCCATTTTTCCTCCCAATTTTGTGCAGTCAATTAGTCTTTCACTGCTGGGGACCCTGATCGCGTCCAAGGATGTTATATTTGCCTGACACACACTCCGTCCAGCACTCCTTATTTGCCCATACTTTGTTGGATTTATGCATGAGGCCAGTCTCGCACATGGAGGGTCACGCACTGATCTCCATATTCCTCTACTTCTGTACAGGCACATAGCCTCATCGAAGACCCTACCCCACATCAGTGGGAAACTTGCATCTCTAATTACATTCAATAAACTAAAAAGTACACCGATCAGCCATAACAGTAAAACCACCTCCTTGTTTCTACACACACTGTCCATTTTATCAGCTCCACTTACCATTTAGAAGCACTTTGTAGTTCTACAATTACTGACTGTAGTCCATCTGTTTCTCTGCATGCTTAGCCCCCTTTCATGCTGTTCTTCAATGGTCAGGACTCTCCCAGGACCACTACAGAGCTGGTGTGTTAGTGTGTGTTGTGCTGGTATGAGTGGATCAGACACAGCAGTGCTGCTGGAGTTTTAAAATGTTGTGTCCATTCACTGTCCACTCTATTAGACACTCCTACCAAGTTGGTCCACCTTGTAGATGTAAAGTCAGAGATGATCGCTCATCTATTGCTGTTGTTTGAGTTGGTCATCTTCTAGACCTTCATCAGTGGTCACAGGACGCTGCCCACGAGACGCTGTTGGCTGGATATTTTTGGTTGGTGGACTATTCTCAGTCAAGTCAGTACAATAAACTGTAAAATGTGGACTTCAGCACTTCACGCATCTTTTAGAGGGTTATTAGTCTTAAATCAAATTGTGAATTCCTCTGTCTGCACTATTTTGAGGGTTGGCATGATATCTATACCCACTGTGACATCTTTTCAAGGGACATGGGGCCCAAAATCCCTCTCAGTGCCCCTGGACAGCTGTTAATGCAGCCTAGGTCAGTTAAAAACAGTGTAAGATGAATTATATTTTTCTACTCTGCAACGCCTCACTCATTCACCTGTTGTTTCTTCACTTCCTGAAGGTTCTATGATGAAAATCAGCCCACATGTCTGATTTCTGTTAAAAAAAAAATCAAAACACATTATATAACGAGCGTTCGTGAGGCGGTAAAAGTGAACGATGGAGGGAGATCATTGCACTTTTGAGTGAGTGGAGGAAATAAATCTCACAAAGCAGAGAAACTTCTTTTAACTTAATCAGAAGTTTGTTTGTTTTTTAAACCAAGATCT
>NC_085996.1:28087021-28129521 GCF_030014385.1 Trichomycterus rosablanca
CCATACACAGCGCTGTACTGCACTGCACTCGTCAAGTGTAGGTGATAAGATGTTGGATTGCTGTGCACGTGTCGGAGAGGTCGTGGAGCAGCCTGGTCCTCCCCAATCAGGGGCAGGGACCAGCATTAGTGAGAGGATGATTGACGGGCAGACAATGGATGCGCTAAAGTGGAAGACAAAGGGGGGAACAAAAAAAAACTTCATTATATACATGGTGAAATTAAAACGTTTTATATTCTATGTACTTATGACAGTAAAATAAGACACAGACATATAAAAAAGTCCCAATCATAAAAAAAAAAAAAAACATACCGTAATATACCGTGAAACTGTCAGAATCTTAAAAAATACTGTGATAAAAATTTTTGGTCATATTACCCAGTCCTAGTTGGTTGTAGCATGTGCAGAATGTGGCTTGGCATTATGTTCTTGAAATGACAAGCAGAAACGTGGTCTAGATAATAGCATCCTTGCCCTATAAATGTGTATGTACCCCTCAGCATTACTGTTGCCTTTACAGAAGTTATTCAGGTCACTGACACTTACACACCCCCATATGATGACACAATGGAGTAATCAGGATGGTCCTTTTCATCTTTGATATTATGTGATGCATTAATCATTACAACTTTTGACATAATAATGCCTGTAAATATGAAATGATTAACCCAGAAACTGGTGTCATGTTTTTTATCCGATTTTCCTTTTTATTTTGCTTTTAAGTTTCTCATCTATCCACAAGAAAGTCTATTTTCAAAAAAAGGAAGTCTTTGTAGGCCTCGTTCTCACAGATCTTTTAGACAAACAGGGTTTTTTTTACTTCAATTTTTGATCCCTGCACTTTTTAAATGAATGTATGTGTGATTTTAAGGGCCAGTTCTTCCTCCACCCAATCTCTCTCTCCAAAAGACAAGTCACCTCTGTAATGAGGTGCCCTGTTACACAAGAGTCATTAATTTCAACAAGCTCTGGGAGAGAAGATAATAGATGTCTATGAAAGTTAGGATATAAAACAAGAGTAGCATATGCATGAAGGAACAAAATTACTAAAATATAAAGCAAAAATACATTACATGAGCAAAAGTATGTGGACACGTAAAGTTTTCATTTACACTGATCAGGCATAACATTAAAACCTCCTCCTTGTTTCTACACTCACTGTCCATTTAATCAGCTCCACTTACCATATAGAAGCACTTTGTAGTTCTACAATTACTCACTGTAGTCCATTTGTTTCTCTACATACATTTTTAGCCTGCTTTCATGCTGTTCTTCAATGGTCAGGACCCCCACAGGACCACTACAGAGCAGGTATTATTTGGGTGGTGGATCATTCTCAGCACTGCAGTGACACTGACATGGTGGTGGTGTGTTAGTGTGTGTTGTGCTGGTATGAGTGAATAAGACACAGCAATGCTGATGGAGTTCTTAAACGCCTCACTGTCACTGCTGGACTAAACACATCCAGCACCAACAGCTTCCTGTGACCACTGATGAAGGTCTAGAAGATGACCAACTCAAACAGCAGCAATAGATGAGCGATCGTCTCTGACTTTACATCTACGAGGTGGACCAACTAGGTAGGAGTGTCTAATAGACGGGGCAGTGAGTGGACACGGTATTTAAAAACTCCAGCAGCACGGGTGTGTCTGATCCACTCATACCAGCACAACACACCACTAACACTAACACACCACCACCATGTCAGTGTCACTGCAGTGCTGAGAATGATCCACCACCCAAATAATACCTGCTCTGTGGTGGTCCTGTGGGGGTCTGATCATTGAAGAACAGGGTGTTATCGTTACTATAGCAATTAGTATTTTTACACAAAATGCTAACTCGTTAGCCTTATTTTACGTTTGGTTACATTTCATATTGTACTAGACGTAAACTACAGCTATGTGCATGTACTGTATTAAGTTTTTTATTGTTTTTATAGTTTGTATTTTGTAGTTTTACTTCATTCTGATGCACACAGTGTACAGTCGGTAAGCAAATAAAACCGACCTAACTGTATTTTGGAGGGAGCTCTCTGTCTGTATAGCTGAGAAAGGGGGGAAACTTGGCAATGGCAGAACAATTTTCTTAAAATACACTGTAAAATCGTACATAAACTGCATCTCTCACAATGCATGCCGATTTTGTGACCTGCAAAGTGAACGCATCCCGCCACTAGATGATGTTGAGAAATATTTACAAGTAATCCCAAAATGTACAAGAAGAGAAAGTTGAAGCAGAAGGAAGGTCATTTAATGAAAGATGGGAAAGTGAATACGTTTGTGCTTTAAGAAGAGAAACCGGTACATTTCTTGTGTTATGAGGCCGTGTCTGTGGTAAAGGAGTACATATACGTAGATTATAAATAGAAATATACATAAGATATAGATTATAAATATACAGTATAAATTTACCATTTTGACACCAAACACAGAATTTAGCCTGCAAGAAAAACAACCCAAAATTGTCCAAGAATTAAAAGGCAGACTGCAATCACAGCAGGATACGTTACAATCGGCCCTTTGAAGGCCACCATAATGCAGATGTGGCCCTCGGTGAAAATGAGTTTGACACCCCTAATGTAGGCACCCAGCTTGCCGGTAGCAGAGCTAAGATTCAAACTCACATGCTGTGCCACCTGATCATCTAGTCTTTTAAATGTTTTGTTGTTTTTCATTTTCAGTATACCAGGGTAGAAATCTAACAGTCTAGAAGTCTGACTGACTTTATAAAGGTGGCGTCCTTATAACAATGTCTGTTTAAAAAAACACAGAGCTCTGTGGTATAAAAAAACATATATTATGCACATATTAGCAAAGGTGTAGCAAAAATAGCATTTTGCCTATGTACTGCGAGACTAGATGTAAAAGATAAAGGAAGTTGCAAGACCTTTTGTACAGAATAATGTGACTCCACTTAGCTTAGCTCAGCACGCACACTCACACACACACACACACACACACACACACACACACAAAAGCAGCATGCTGTACATCTCAAAGCCACAGTGGAAAACACACTGTGGCATGCTAATGAGATAAGTATAAAAGATAAGAGTGAGGCTTCCTCATAAGTTCCTTCTCCCTTAGGCAAAGCAATGAAGAGAGAGCGAGAGTGTTGAGATGCAGTAAGCCTGACCCCACTTAGCTTAGCTTAGTAACTAAACGTGTTCCTTATTCCATGTTTTTTCTCACTTTGCTGATTCTGTAAATCAGGGGTGCCCATACTTTCATTTTTGAACACAAATATAATATAAAAAACACTGAAATACAATAAAACCTGCACTTTACCTTTATTTCTTTATTGTTTCTTTATGCTTCTTAATCGTGGAGATTCTTGATCTTGAAATACTGTATTCCTTAGCGAGTTCAGTAAGGGCACATTCACATAGGAAGCAGCAAAATAGCTTTTGCGCTGACTGTGCCGTTATTTCCTATGGAGTGTGGCGGTGCACAAAACTTCAAACTTGCATCATGCTTCCTCTCCACCAATGCCGATCCCTGCTCTGATTTAGGAGAACGAAGCTAACCCACACCCCCTCCGACACATGGGCAGCATGCCGTATGCATCTTATCACCTACACTTTGACAAGTGCAGTGCAGCTCAGCTTTGTGTACGGAGAGACACACCCTGAGAGCACTCTTTTCTCAGCCAGCAGAGGTCGTAATTGCACCAGTCATGAGAGACAGACCCCATCCGGCTTAGTCCCGCCCATCTGAACAACAGGCCAATCGTTGTTCATGTGGCCGCTCAGCCTTAGATGGTAGGCAGAGCTGATATTCGATACGACGTATTCGAGATCCAGCTCTGGTTCCAGCGTGTGTTTTTACGGCCGCGGTGCACAAAGCTTAACGTGACTGATTGTACTAAAACAACAAGCAAGGAATTTCATTAGTGGAGAGAACTTACGAGCAGTAGTAATTAAGAGAGGTTAAGCGGTCCTGTGTCGTTGTTTTAATACATCAAGTCATGTTAAGCTTTTTTTAATGATGTGTTGTGGATTCTCACAATTTCTCAGCACCCCGAGTTATAACACAAGTTTAAAATTGAAAGAAAAATCCAGCTAAACACAGATACATGTGAAGCTTTCAGAGTGAATCTGACAGTTATTCCACACAAATGCGGATTCGTTTCATATTCGCATTTTGATGACGTTTTACTGCACTGCTCAAGCCGAGAGCTGAACAAAGCAACTGTTCATTGTTTTGTGTATATATATATATATATATATATATATATATATATATATATATATATACAGTGTATCACAAAAGTGAGTACACCCCTCACATTTCTGCAGATATTTAAGTATATCTTTTCATGGGACAACACTGACAAAATGACACTTTGACACAATGAAAAGTAGTCTGTGTGCAGCTTATATAACAGTGTAAATTTATTCTTCCCTCAAAATAACTCAATATACAGCCATTAATGTCTAAACCACCGGCAACAAAAGTGAGTACACCCCTTAGTGAAAGTTCCTGAAGTGTCAATATTTTGTGTGGCCACCATTATTTCCCAGAACTGCCTTAACTCTCCTGGGCATGGAGTTTACCAGAGCTTCACAGGTTGCCACTGGAATGCTTTTCCACTCCTCCATGACGACATCACGGAGCTGGCGGATATTCGAGACTTTGCGCTCCTCCACCTTCCGCTTGAGGATGCCCCAAAGATGTTCTATTGGGTTTAGGTCTGGAGACATGCTTGGCCAGTCCATCACCTTTACCCTCAGCCTCTTCAATAAAGCAGTGGTCGTCTTAGAGGTGTGTTTGGGGTCATTATCATGCTGGAACACTGCCCTGCAACCCAGTTTCCGGAGGGAGGGGATCATGCTCTGCTTCAGTATTTCACAGTACATATTGGAGTTCATGTGTCCCTCAATGAAATGTAACTCCCCAACACCTGCTGCACTCATGCAGCCCCAGACCATGGCATTCCCACCACCATGCTTGACTGTAGGCATGACACACTTATCTTTGTACTCCTCACCTGATTGCCGCCACACATGCTTGAGACCATCTGAACCAAACAAATTAATCTTGGTCTCATCAGACCATAGGACATGGTTCCAGTAATCCATGTCCTTTGTTGACATGTCTTCAGCAAACTGTTTGCGGGCTTTCTTGTGTAGAGACTTCAGAAGAGGCTTCCTTCTGGGGTGACAGCCATGCAGACCAATTTGATGTAGTGTGCGGCGTATGGTCTGAGCACTGACAGGCTGACCCCCCACCTTTTCAATCTCTGCAGCAATGCTGACAGCACTCCTGCGCCTATCTTTCAAAGACAGCAGTTGGATGTGACGCTGAGCACGTGCACTCAGCTTATTTGGACGACCAACGCGAGGTCTGTTCTGAGTGGACCCTGCTCCTTTAAAACGCTGGATGATCTTGGCCACTGTGCTGCAGCTCAGTTTCAGGGTGTTGGCAATCTTCTTGTAGCCTTGGCCATCTTCATGTAGCGCAACAATTTGTCGATCCTCAGAGAGTTCTTTGCCATGAGGTGCCATGTTGGAACTTTCAGTGACCAGTATGAGAGAGTGTGAGAGCTGTACTACTAAATTGAACACGCCTGCTCCCTATGCACACCTGAGACCTAGTAACACTGACGAGTCACATGACATTTTGGAGCAAAAATGACAAGCAGTGCTCAATTTGGACATTTAGGGGTGTAGTCTCTTAGGGGTGTACTCACTTTTGTTGCCGGTGGTTTAGACATTAATGGCTGTATATTGAGTTATTTTGAGGGAAGAATAAATTTACACTGTTATATAAGCTGCACACAGACTACTTTTCATTGTGTCAAAGTGTCATTTTGTCAGTGTTGTCCCATGAAAAGATATACTTAAATATCTGCAGAAATGTGAGGGGTGTACTCACTTTTGTGATACACTGTATATAGTTTTGTTTGTTTGTTTTTGTTTATGCATTTTCTCCCATTTTTCTCCCTTTTTTAGTGCGTCCAATTGCCCGATTGCATCATGCTTCCTGACACCTGAGCAGCATGCCGTATGCATTTTACCACCTACACTTTGACGACTGCATTGCAGCTCAGCGTTGTGTACGTAGGGAAAACACCCTGAGAGCACTCTTTTCTCATCTCCACCATCAATCAGCCAGCAGAGGTCGTAATTGCACCAGTCATGGGAGAGAGACCCTATCCGGCTTAGTCCCGCCCTTATCTGAACAATAGGCCAATCATTGTTCACGGGGTCGCTCAGCCTTAGCCGGCAGGCAGAGCCAATATTCGATACGATGTATTCGAGATCCAGCTCTGGTTCCAGCGTGTGTTTTTAGCGCTGCGCCACCTGAGCGGCCTGCAACTGTTCATTGTTAATTTGAAATTACATAAATACATTTAAAACGTTGAGTTTAAGAGTACAAATTTCTCGACAAAGGGTGTTGAGTTTCAAAGATTTTGAGTTTAGGGAACATCGAGTAACGGTACCACTGTATACGTATGTATAGTATACATTCTATAAATTTGTATCTTTTTCTCTTTTTTAACAAATGTAATGGCTGAAGCCCTTTGCAGGGTGTCTTCTTCTCCTTCACAAAGTGTTCCCATTAAGCCTTCGGACCCAATACCATGACTAGCCTCCACTGCATTTCTGCTGTAGACTACATACACACAATCTTGTGTTGTATAAAAGTGATGTTGTATAAAAACGCTCTCACACCTACATTTAATGTACCATTTGACAAGCCATTCGTCAATGTCGCATGGAGATATGTCCCTGTGTACCTTTTTATATGTTCAATCCATCATTATGAATTAAATTAATGAAATGAATCCCCAGCTTCTTTCATCTGCTTTAAAACAAGGCCTTAATATAATTACGACTTGGATCCAGTCGCATTCCAGTATTAACAGTGACTAATGGCTCAAAACGTGATCCCTATGTGAGCGTGTAACATTCGCATTTTCTTTTAATTCCTTTAGCAGCTGTTCTAATTCACCATGACTCACACGTCTGAAGGCATTCACAGCGCAGCGGAAAATATAGCTGAGCGATACTGCGATGCAGCACTCCAAAATATGACCTGAGAAGAAACAAATCCGGGTAGAGTGTGGAGCTCGGCTGAAAAGATAAGTGCATTTAAAAATGGCTTAAAAGGGTTACTGTCAGTTGTTGCATTCCATGCTAAACATTTAAAACACACATTATAGACAAATGTATGTAACATTCATAACATTAAAACCACCTTCTTGTTTCTACACACATTGTCCATTTTATCAGCTCCACTTACCATATAGAAGCATATTGTAGTTCAATTACTGACAGTAGTCCACCTGTTTTTTTGCATGCTTTGTTAGCCCCCTTTCATGCTGTTCTTCAATAGTCAGGACTCTCACAGGACCACCACAGAACAGGTATTATTTGGGTGGTGGATCATTCTCAGCACTGCAGTGTCAATGACGTGGTGGTGGTGTGTTAGTGTGTGTTGTGCTGGTATGAGTGGATCAGACACAGCAGCGCTGCTACCTAGTTGGTCCACCTTGTAGATGTAAAGTCAGAGACGATCGCTCATCTATTGCTGCTGCTGCTGAGTTGGCCATCTTCTAGACCTTTATCAGTGGTCACAGGACGCTGCCCACGGGGCGCTGTTGGCTGGACATTTTTAGTTGGTGGACTATTCTCAGTCCAGCAGTGACAGTGAGCTGTTTAAAAACTCCATCAGCATTGCTGTCTCTGATCCACTCATACCAGCACAACACACACTAACACATCACCCCCATGTCAGTGTCACTGCAGTACTGAGAATGACCCACCACTTAAATAATTCCTGCTCTGTAGTGGTCCTGTGGGGGCAGATCCTTTAACTCTTGTAAGTTACGAGGTGGGGCCTCCATGGATCGGACCTGTTTGTCCAGCACATCCCATCGATGCTCGATTGAATTGAGATCTGGGGAATTTGGGGAATTTTGGCGATGGACAGGGGTCAGCATGGGCACCCTGACTGGTCTGCGGTTAAGCAGCCCCATATGCAACAAACTGTGATTCGCTACGTATTCTGACACCTTTCTATCAGAACCAGCATTAACTTCTTTAGCAGTTTGAGCTACAGTAGCTTGTCTGTTGGATCAGACCACACGGGTCAGCCTTCGCTCCCCACGTGCATCAATGAGCCTTGGCTGCCCATGACCCTGTCGCTAGTTGACCACTATTCCTTCCTTAGACCACTTTTGATAGATACTGACCACTGCAGACCGGGAACACCCCACAAGAGCTGCAGTTTTAGAGATGCTCTGACCCAGTCGTCTAGCCATCACGATTTGGCCCTTGTCAAACTCGCTTAAATTCTTACGTTTGCTCATTTTTCCTGCTTGTAACACATCAACTATGAGGATAAAATGTTCACTTTCTGCCTAATATATCCCACCCACTAACAGGTGCCATGATGAAGAATGAAGAGATAATCAGTGTTATTGACTTCACCTGTCAGTGGTCATAATGTTATGCCAGGTCAGTGTATATTTTTAAATACTGCAATTTGTAAATATTAATATGTTTTCAGTTACTTGGGATTTTTAGTACAATCCTGGGAATTTGTAAAATGGAGAGTGGCGACACTGCCAATAGAGCATCGTTTGGCATGTTGTCAAGAAAAAGATTTGCAGCATGAATGAGCAGACAACCGATATCTAGGAATTATGTGATGCAATCATGTCATTAAGGATGAAAAATATTTCCAGCACGTTATTATATCCCTGGCACAAAGAATTGAGAAGAATAGCCAAAGAAATGACAGGTTACATCACTGTATGTGTATCATGCAGGCAGAAAATACTCAACTCACTCAGAAACACTATAGTGGGAAAAAATAAGAGGTCAATGATTTATCATTAAAATGTCAGCCTAGGAAATATAATTAAGTTCATACCATATTTAATACAAACATGGTGTTTTATTTACTTTTTATGTTCCCCTTTAAAAAGATGGAAAAGTGCTTTGCTGGTTGATTATTGTGAGTGAAATGAGTTAGAAAAGCAGCTTGGTTAACATTTTTTGTGGAATGGCCAGTGATAGCTCAGTGGTTAAGGTACTGGATTAGTAAACAGAAGGTTGCCGGTTCAAGCCCCGCCAGCACCAAGTTGCCACTGTTGGGTCCCTGAGCAAGGCCCTTAACCCTCAATTGCTCATTGTGTAAGTCGCTTTGGATAAAAGCGTCTGCTAAATGCTGAAAATGTAAATGAATGGACGTCTCAGTCTATCGCTATTCATTGCTATTTGCTACAGACTCAGCAGTGTGAAACAGTACAGAAAAAAGCTAGTGCTTCATTTCAAGGGCGTCGTTCAAGCATCTATTGAGGCTGTGTGTTTTAAACAGGCAATTCAATATGTGGTCAGGTAATATCTTCTTCTCTCTCTTCTTCCTCACTTTTATTCAACCTGCTTCATTCTATCGTTCTTCTCTTTATCATAGTGATGAAAAATTCTATTCAGTCAATCAAATGTATTTGATTCAATCAGGGCCGGTGCTAGGGTGGGCCTGGGGAGGGGGGGGGGGGGGGGGGGGGGCAAACCCCCCCCCCAGATTTTCTCACTACCCCCCCAAGTGCAACGCAAGCAAAGGCTATTTTTTTTTAAATTATCTTTGAACCTTTAACAGGCGAGCAGCTTCTGCCGCTACCGTGGGAATTAGAAAGCGGTTGGTTATTTTAAGTAGTGTTCACTTTTAGTCTTAGTAACGCCGTGTGTGCGCAGGTTATATCAGCATTACAATGTGTTTAATACATCGCTGTTTGAGTAGTGCAGTGGGCAGAGCGCATCTCGCATATTTTTCCACCCTAGGTTTGAATCTGGCTTAAGGCGAAACTAAAGTAAAACATGCAGGGCCGGTGCTATGGAGGCGCTGGGGTGGACATTTTAATTACCGTGTCCACTCACTGTCCACTCTATTCAACACTCCTACCTGGTTGGTCCACCTTGCAGATGTTAAGTCAGATACGATCGCTCGTCTATTGCTGCTGTTTGAGTTGGTCATCTTCTAGACCTTCATCAGTGGTCACAGGACGCTGCCCACAGGGCGCTGATGGCTGGATATTTTTGTTTGGTGGTCTATTCTCAGTCCAGCAGTGACAGTGAGGTGTTTAAAAACTCCATCAACATTGCTGTGTCTAATTCACTCATACCAGTACAACACATACTAACACATCACCATCATGTCAGGGTCACTGCAGTGCTGAGAATGACCCACCACCCAAATAATACCTGATCTGTACTACTCTGTAGTGGTGCTGGGAGAGTCCTGACCATAGAAGAACAGCATAAAAGAGGGCTAACAAAGTATGTAGAGAAATAGATGGACTACAGTCAGTAATTGTAGAAGTACAAAGTGCTTATATATGGTAAGTGGAGCTGATAAAATTGACAATGTGTGTAGAAACAAGGAGGTGGTTTTAATGTTATGGCTGATCGGAAAAATGTTTTATCATAAACAATGTATCAGTGAACGTAAATGACAGATAAAATGAACCTCATTTCTTGTTTTTATGGCACTCAGAGAAATTTGGGGGTTTTAGTCACCTTTTATCTCAATCCCCATGAGCTTATACACTGCAGTGCAGAAACAAAACCTCTGCTCCTTCTTTTTCTTTGTCCATTTGATTAACTACATTTTGTGTTGAGCTTTAAGGTGCCAATTTTGCCTCGGCCTCTAAGCTGACGCCAATATTAGATTTACTTGCCTGTGGTCACTAGAATCCGTGATAAGAAAAATTCTTAATCATGGAAGACTTGTCATTTTATCATTGCTGTATTATGTCCAACCTTCTAGACACATTTTACCATAAGCTGCCAGATTGGGTTTTACTCCAGTCCTTGGCAGGACAGCATTGTTTACATTTTTAACAGATGCAGTCAAACTAGCCATATTTATAAAAAACACAAAGTAATCGCCACATGTACTAGATCTCAGTCAGTAATGAGGAATTAGGAGGCCATGTCAAAAAGTTCAGTTACTTTATAGAACCTTTAAATTAATAATGTGTTAGTGTATGCATGTGTATGACTTACATTTTTACCTTCACTAAGAAGGGTGACCTTCTAAACCTCACATATTGTTTGTAGAGGCATGTTGTTTGTCTCAGAGAAGTTTTGACCATATTCCAACTAAAAGGTCAAATGAGGTCAATTACTTACAAAAAAGCTGTTGAAAAAATCATTTCAGTTTCAGGACTGACCTGACAAAAACACAGATGTTCCTATAGTGTATATTAAACTCTGACATTTAAGAAAAGTGTGCCTTTGTGTGCGTGTGTGTGTGTGTGTGTGTGTGTGTATGTGTGTGAATAAATATATGTGTGTTTTAGATTGTGTATAGGTTTATGTGTGTAGGGTTTACTTGTGAGTGTGTTTACTTGTGTGCATGTTTGTGTGTGAATAAATATATAGTATATGTGTTTTAGAGGGTGTATAGGTTTATTTGTGTAATGTTTACATGTGAGTGTGTGTCTCTGTGTGTGTGTGTGTAAATAAATATATGTGTGTTTTAGAGGGTGTATAGGTTTATTTGTGTAGTGTTTACTTGTGAGTGTGTGTATGTGTGTGTAAATAAATGTATGTGTGTTTTAGATGTGTGTGTGTGTTTGTGTTGGGGTGTGTGTGTGTTTTTTAGATGGTGTATAGGTTTATTTGTGTAGGTTTTATATGTGTGTGTCTATGTGTGTGTGAATAAATATATATATATATATGTGTGTTTTAGATGGTGTATAGGTTTATTTGTGTAGTGTTTACTTGTGCAACTTGTGCATATGTGTCTGTGTGTGTGTATGTGTGAACAAATATATGTGTGTTTTAGAGGGTGTAGGTTTATTTGTGTAGTGTTTACTTGTGAGTGTGTATGTGTGTGTGTGTGTTTTAGATGGTCTATAACTTTATTTGTGTAGTGTTTACTTCTGAGTGTGTGTCTCTGTGTGTGTGTGAATAAATGTATGTGTGTTTTAGGCGGTGTATATGTTTATTTGTGTAGTGTTTACTTGTGAGTGTGTGTCTGTGTGCATATATATGTGTGTGTGTGTGTGTGTGTTATAGATGGTATATAGGTTTATTTGTGTAGTGTTTACTTGTGCGTATGTGGCTGTGTGTGTGTGTGTATAAATAAATATATGTGTGTTTTAGATGGTGTATAGGTTTCTTTGTGTAGGTTTTACATGTGTATGTGTGTGTGAATAAATATGTGTGTTTTAGAGGGTGTATAGGTTTATTTGTGTAGGTTTTACATGTGGGTGTGTATGTGTGAATAAATATATGTGTGTTTTAGAGGGTGTATAGGTCTATTTGTGTAGTGTTTACTTGTGTGTGTGTGTGTGTGTGTGTGTGTATGTGTGAATAAATATAATTGTTTTAGAGGGTGTTTAGGTTTATTTGTGTAATGTTTACAAGTGTGCGTGTGTGTTTAAACATGTGCATGTAAGTGTGTATATTGTTGTGTATGTGTGTTGGCTGGCTGATAATGATGAGCAGATGGTGGGAGCATGCTGATGACCGGACACACTCTCAAAGTGTGCGAGGGTACATCTGCTGCATACACACACATAAACACACACACACAAATGGCCTGCCATGGTCATCTCTCAGGACATATCTGCTGCTTTCTTCTTGTTCTACCCAATCATATCAACCCAAAATCCTGTCACTTCCTGTCATTTATCTCCATTTTACATCTTTACATTTACCTGATGAGAAGTGCTACAGCCCTTCTGATTTAATGAATTCACCATCTGTCCGTGTCCTAACCAGCATATCCAGTGTTGTTTTACATGGTTTCATGTTATTTGAGAAAGCCTGAAGAGTGCAGGGTTCGTCTTGGAGGTGCTTTAAAGGCTGGAAATCTCCTCAGTAGATTAGTGGGAATTAAAGGGGGTTGGGTTTGGTTAATGAAAGAAGATATTCTCTAGCAAAAAGAAGAAGTCAGAGACACATTAAGATCATGTCTGTATTATGTCAGTTTGGTCCAGACTCTAATCTGTATGCTAGATAAGCAATCCAAGATCAATACTTGGATCTCTAATCAGAACTCACATAATGAATGTCTGTGATTGTGTGAAACAATGATAAGTAAATCAGAATCCATTTTGTTGAGTTAAGTGCACCATAGTAGCAAAGTGACCAATTTATACAACCAGGCTTGATTTCAGCCAGTCTTGTAGGATATAACAGTCACCTTAAAGTTTTTTAAAAGAACACGACTATAATCTAGGAAAATTCCAACAGAGTTGAAACATATACACTGATCAGCCATAACAGTAAAACCATCTCCTTGTTTCTACACTTGTTGTCCATGTTATCAGCTCCACTTACCATATAGAAACACTTTGTTGTTCTACAATTACTGACGGTGGTCCATCTGTTTCTCTACATACTGGTCCCCACAGGACCACCACAGAGTAAGTATTATTTGGGTGGTGGATCATTCTCAGCCCTGCAGTTACAATGACATGGTGGTGGTGTGTTAGTGTGTGTTGTGCTGGTATGAGTGGATCAGACACAGCAGCGCTGCTGGAGTTTTTAAATACCGTGTCCACTCTATTAAACACTCCTACCTAGTTGTTTGACCTTGTAGATGTAAAGTCAGAGACGATCTATTGCTGCTGTTTAAGTTGGTCATCTTCTAGACCTTCAGACCATTCTCAGTCCAGCAGTGACAGTGATGTGTTTAAAAACTCCATCAGCACTGCTGTGTCTGATCCACTCATACCAGCACAACACACACTAACACACCACCACCATGTCAGTGTCACTGCAGTGCTGATCCACCACCCAAATAATACCTACTCTGTAGTGATCCTGGGAGAGTCCTGACCACTGAAGAACAGCATGAAAGGGGGTAACAAAGCATGCAGATAACAGATGGACTACAGTCAGTAATTGTAGAACTACGAAGTGCTTCTATATGGTAAGTGGAGCTGATAAAATGTACAATGTGTGTAGAAACAAGGAGGTGGTTTTAATGTTATGGCTGATCAGTGTATAGTCATATGACAGTATAATACAAATCAAAAGAAACGAGGGAGATTTTTTTGATTAATGGCTGGGTGGCAGGAGGGCAAGGGATGAATGTATATATGAACAGATTCCAGTTATTATTAGAACAATCCCAAGAAAAATGAAAGAATCTGTCTAATGTCTGAATGTAAGATCTGAATGTAAGGTGTAATTAAGTGATGCAGCATGAAAATGATCCAGTATTACAGAAGTGAATTCAAATCTGAATCACTGAACCTAAGCAGAAGTACAGTTTCAGAACAAAGTTCTGACTTTAACTTTAACTAAGGACAGATGCTGAGGTAAGATCAAAAACATGTTTACACCCAAAAATTTGGAAGTCTGTCTAATTAAAAGCATTTATGCAAAGAAGAGTTGGCTAAAATATCTCTGAATCACTAATGTTAAATTACCATTACGGAACAGTGGTAGCTCAGTGGTTAAGGTACTGGAATAGTAATCAGACGGTTGTCAGTTTAAGCCCCACCAGCAAGTTGCCACTGTTGGGTCTCTGAGCAAGTTCCCTAACCCTCAATTGCTCAAACTGTATTCAGTCATAATTGTAAGTTGCCTTGGAAAGTGTCTGCAAAATGCTGCAAATGTAAATTACCAAAAGTGTGTAGATGCAATCATTACCACCAATGGTCGTACAACCTGTTATCAAGTTTAAAAAGTCATTATTTACATATTATTTCACAAGGTTCATATGTCTTGGATGAGTTGGGTTTGTTCCTTCAATCATTTAAATGATGTTTAGCAAAATATGTTGTGTTCTCACATAAATTCCACTATTAATATCATGCTTTGTTGTCGTTAAGAGTAAGTAGTATGCAACAACAGGGAAATAAAAAAGAGGCAATTATAGGCATCCATGTGGCTCAGCGGGATATTCCGCCAGCACAACAGCGCTGAGATCCTGAACTCCTCTGTTCAAAACTCGGAATTGCCATCGGTCGGCTGGGCGCCATCTAGCGGGCATTATTGGCAGTGCCTGCGGCAGACACTGTTCTGCTAGGGCAGGATGACCAGACTACGTGGGTTGGGTTTTCAAACACTGTGTAAGGACCCTAATTGGCAGATATAGAGGCACCTGTGCAGAATACATAGGTGAGAAAGGGTTCTGTGCGCGGGTCAGAGGAGGCATCAGCAGCAATATACCCACCTCGACTGCAATCAGGGATATTCCAGCAGCGGAAGACAAACTGACTACGCTAAATTGGGAGAAAATGGGAGAAAATGCATAAATGAAATAAAAAAGAGAGGCAATTACTTTTTAACAGGATTGCTGTAACTGGTGGCTAAATGTACAAACCCCATTTCCCTAGTTGGGATGTTTGGTATTATGCAATAAAAAGAAGAATCTGTGATTTGGTATTTCTCTTGAAACTTTATTTGATGGACAAACATATAAGGAAAAAAAAATTTACTGATCAACTTCATTGTATTTTGTGAATAAAAACACAGCTAGAATTTGATGCCTGCAACACAAAAGTTGGGACAGAAGCTTGTTTAACACTGCTATATCACCTTTCCTATTAATGACACTAGGAACAAGGTTTGGGAACTGAGGACTGTAAATGTTGCAGTTTTGCAGTTGGATTTTTTTTCTCCATTTGAGACTTCAGCTTCTCAACAGTCCATGGTGGTCGTTGTCTGATTATCCTCTTCATGAGCGAAAGCAACCTGAAATGTTTCTATACTGCATACATTTCAAAATACTAGGCAACACATAAATTGGACTATTTCATGCACGTTATGGCTCTTGTTGGACAGCCCCTTTTAAAAGTATTGTCACTTATTTGGAGTTCCCCAACTTCTTAGCTATAACAGCCTCCACTTTTATGGAAAGGCTTTCCACAAGATTTTAAAGTATTTATGATACCATGCACTGTGGTAGAATGAGAAGGCTTTGTTTGCAAACAGTGTTCATCCCAAAGGGTAAAGGTCGAGGCCCTATGCAGACCACTGGAGTTTATCCACACATAGCTTGTCAAACAATGTCTTTGATTTTTTACATCAACAGGCTGAATCACCTTCACTCAACAGGCCATACTGTGTATGTTCTATTGAAGTATACTGATCTAATAAAGGATAATTAGCATTTCAACACGGGAAAATGCAAAAGCAATTGGGTATCCCAAGAATAAATGTCAGCATTAATTATGCTTGTTTAGGTTTTATTACAGCAAATTTGCCTCACAGGCTAAACACAATGCAGTAGATTAACTCATTTATTTGAGGTTGAACTTTCGTGAACTTTTGTTAAACAAGTCAATAGAGTCATGCTTGGTGCAGGTTCAGCTTAATTAATATAAAAATATAGCAAAAGAATATGAAACTAGACACATACCCTAACCATGCGTACCAATTATTTCAAGATTTCTTACTTCCAGACCTCTAGAGTTTAGTTATTTTACTCTCAATGTATTTAATCCAGCACCTTTAAAGACAATGGGTCTCCAAGACTGGTGTTGGGAAACTATACCTTATGCACTATGACCAAATGCATGTGGACACCTGACTTGCAGTGTGTTTGTTGTACATGGGAATTAGCACAGAGCCACCATGGGTCCCTTCACTCTCTTTTAAATATGCAAATGTTTTAAACCCAGCTTCTCCACATTTGGGATCCTGGGTGGTCAGTTTCCTGGTGACCCCACCTGCTCGCAGACAAAAGATTTAGTCAGAATAGATTTTCTCTTTTTAACAAAGGGAAAGTCCTTAGGAGGCTATTGTGTTAAATGTAATTTAAGAACTTTACATACCACCAAACTGCTAATCTAAGTTGCTATATGTATATTTTTAAACCAATGTTTTGCCACTTTAAAATTAGGCACGAACTTTTGTTTTACAGAAAAAGTACAGTTGAAGAAATCAGCAAAATTCCAAGATCACCATGGTATCCATGTTTCTTACTAGTGTAGGCTGTGTAAACTTTTGACTCTAACTGTACATACCAATACCCTGTGATGGACTGGTCCTGGGGGTTTCCTGCCTTTTGCCCAGTGAATCGTACCCATTGTGACCCTGATTAGAATAAAGTGGTGGCTTTAACAAGAAAGCTTTTAGAACTTGTCATATTTTTAGAGAACCCACGTTAAAAATAGACAAGAAATCCCACTTTTGTCATACAGAAAAAGTACAGTTAAAGAAATCAGCAAAATCCCAAGATCACCATGGTATCCATGTTTCTTACTAGTGTAGGCTGTGAACCTTTGACTCTAACTGTACCTGTTCGTCTGCCTTTCGTCCAGTGAATTGTACCCATTGTGACCCTGATAAGGATAAAGTGGTGGTAAAACAGACAATGAATGAATGAATGAATGTATATAACAAGAAAGTCTTTAGGACCCCATTAAAAATAGGCATGAAAATGTACAGTTAAAAATCAGCAAAATCCCAAGATCACCATGGTATCCATGTTTCTTACTAGTGTAGGCTGTGTAAACCTTTGACTCAAACTATAACAATACCCTGTGATGGACTGGCGACTTGTCCAGGGTGTTTTCTGCCTTTCGCCCAGTGAATCGTACCCATCGTGACCCTGCTTAGAATAAAGTAGTGGTAAAACAGACAGTGAATGAATTGGTGTATACATGAATTGAACATTCTAACATTTTGTATTTCATTATGGAAGATAAAGTCTCAGTTTGGACTTTGGACAAGAGGTTTTCACCGCTATAGTCCTTTAAAACGTAAAAGAGCCGATTCGGTCCCTGAACGACGCGTCGCTAAATAAAAAAGAATCGGTTCACTAAATTGAATCAAACCTCTCTAGTGAACGCAATGAACTCGTTTAGAAAAATGCAGATGAAAATTTGCATGTAAACGGAGTCGGTTACAGCTATAGAGAGGGTTGGTCGTCATAAGAGGGAGGTGCTGAAGTCCTTAACCCTGTGATTCAGAGCGGGGGCACAGTATTTTAGGTAGTGTTTGGAATTGTACCGCTGGGGGGAGACACTGGGTGAATGTATGAATGTAGTTAGGAGGTATAGGAGAGCGGGCGGAGCGGAACGGCAGCAGTAGGAGAGCGGAGTCGATGCGCACCGAGCAGTACGAGCTATTCAGAGAGATACAGCGGAGCGACACGATCTGCAGCTACATGCATCTAAAATTTCAACATTTCTGATTTATATATTACTACCGGAGGGAATCACGGAGATTACACCATGCACTGTACAGGGGGTGCGATGTTGACCCTCCTCGCGGCTTTGCAGGTAAATGAATTGTCCTTTTCTTGCTTGGGTACTGCTGCTGATTCTGATGGTGGCGACGATGCTAGAGAGACCAAAGCAGTGTATTCACATCACATTGCAGGACTTTAGCATCGCTCATAACTGTACTTAAATATATATTATTAAGCACTTATTTTATTCAGTGCGATTGCGTTGTTTTGTAGTCGACTGGATATCTTGCAGTTGGTCGCTTGCGGATTCTCACTTTGGAGATGCCCCGCTATATGTCGCATTCAGTTTTGCTAAAACGCATGACAAATCTATACCATATTGTAATTTAAATGTACTATTTTATTCACTCTACACATGTGCTACATTTTTAAACCGTTATTATCTCATCCGCTTAGAATTTGTCTGCGCATTAAATGTCCCGTATCCAACCGTCCGTCAGAATAGATGCAGATATCCGAGCGAGAAAGTTGCCAGATAATCCCGATCTCAGCTCTTCTTGTCTACGCACAAAACAACTAGCGTTTCAATACGCATTTAATAATGAAAAGCTCATTGTAGTGGCCGCAGGGCGTTAATGCTGCTGGTTTTTGAATGGGCTCCATGCTGAGCTGCTCTCTGTCCTGCAAATGAGATTTCTCAGTAGGAAATGCGGGCTTGTTATTTATTGTCCAGGTATTCAGCACTAACACGGCCCATGTGCTTTAGCCCGAGTCTGAAATCTAAAATGTTAGAAAAATGAGGCGTTTTAGGTGATGATCAGGACGCTTCAGGTGCATTTCTGCTCTACTGTACAGAGCTGCATGCAAGTACTGTATTCAATTTACATTACAAGATCAGAACAGGTCACATAAAATGCATGTATCAAATTATAGAATACACACTTTATATGAAGCATTCTAGGACTACATTGTCAGTTAAATATAAGATATATTTATTTTGGTATTATTTATTAGGATTTTAACATGTTTTACAAACTTTGGTTACATTCATGATAGAAACGGTAGTTACTCGTTACACAAGATTCATCAGCTCACAGGTTTAATCTCCAATTAACCTCACTTGCACTTTTTTGGACTGTGGGAGGAAACCGGAGCTCCCGAAGGAAACCCGCACAGACACGGGGAGAACATGCAAACTCCACACAGAAAGGACCCGGACCGCCACGCCTAGGGGATCGAACCCAGGACCTTCTTGCTGTGAGGCGACACCATGCAGTGCAATTCAATCATTCACTGATTAAAGCTATTAGCTTGTTTGTCTGGTCGTGTCCAGACAATATGATGACACCAGTGATCCTAAATATGTCAAATAAATAGTTTATTAAATATTCACTAGCCGATATGAATTTGTTCTTACTATAGTAAACTGGAAATTACTCAATCACTCACTCTCAATTTCTTAACAGCTTATCCAATTAGAGTTGCTGGAGCCTATCCCAGCTTTTCAATGGGCGCATAAGAAATTAGAAATTTGTCCTGGACAGCTGGTTAGTCTATTAAAAAATGTAACAATGTTACCTAGTTGTGAACTCAACATAAGACTTAAACGTACAGACTTACAAATATGTAATAAAGATCATAATACAGTATCGCCGAGTTGATTTTTATCATCTCTACAGTGTGAGAATGACAGATCTCATAGCTAAATCACATAGTAATATATATTATACACAGAAGAACTTAGCTTGTTTGTTGTTGTGGGCACGGCATCACCTCAGAAATACATCGTCAAAGGAAGCCCCACTTATTTGTTTACTCACACCTATGGGGCATTTTTAGACCCGCCAACCCACCTTTAGCATGTTTTAAGGTTTTAATAATAATAAACTGAGAAAACAGACATTCTTCTTATACAGTTACTGGATGTGATCAACATCGGGTAGTTTATTTAAAATAATAAATTATGGTTCTTTTTTTTTTTCTTTTTTACATTTTGTGTAGTGTTTGCCCCACCCACTTAGGACATTGCCCCACACAACGTTAGGATTTAAACACTGTATACCCATAAACTGCTAAACTCCGTTGGAGACTTTAGTCTAGTTTTAATTTTTATATCATTTTACATTCCACCAAATGTAGTTTTTCATCGTATGTGCACTTGTGCTTGTGTGTGTCTGTGTAAAACGTTGTTTTAATTCCACTAAGGGTTAGGGATCTGTTACCCATCATCCATTCTAGCTCTAAGCCAGAACTGAGTCGCACTTAAAGGGCATGATTAAAGGAAAATGCGGTGAAAGAAGCGTGCCCCGATTCCCCGTTCCGCTGTGCTCCTAGACTTCTACTCCTCTCTCTCTCTTCGATTCATCAGCACTGTGCGCCCTCTCAGCCCATCCTGTCCATCTGTATGGATATTTGATATGCATTGACAGCACAAGCATCTGCTGACATCCCAGTTTGATTTGAGCTGGATTTCTAGCCAGTGTTCCCCTGCGTTCGCTTTAGCACCGTTGTGCATGAAAAGACTTCCTTTCGGAGCAAGAATCCCACTATCAGTGTCTGCCCATCGGCTCTTATCTATGGAAATGGTTCCAAACTGTGTTATCAGCAGAGTGTGAGAGACGAGTAACAGGTCACTCAAGGCCTTATTGAGGTAACAAGTAATTAACATGTTTGGTGAATCAGCCGTCTCATTAACAAACAAGGCAGTCGTCTCCTGTCCTCCTCTGATCTCCCTCCAAAACAAAGAGGCCAGTTCACAGTGGACATCAGGAACCAAATACTGCCTGCCTTTGATCTTTGAATTCACACTCCAATAACCAAATCTAGTTAGTTACCCACAACGAGCGAGGAACAGAGGATGTGTGTCCGTCTGCATTCAAGCTGGATTTTATGGTGTATTTTTTTAAAAACAGACTAGGAGTCAAGTTTTGTTTACTGGAGGAGTTTGGGTATGTGCCAACTTTAGGTTTTTAAATGCTGATAGATTTGTAAAATGTTGGGCAGCAATAGAGCAGGGGAACCCTGGAACACATTGCATCCTCCTACACGAGCCTCCACCAGAAGAGAGTCTTGACCATCATGTACCCACTTAACAACACTTGCCAGTTGTGTACTTAGCTGCACAGATTTACAATGACCAGGATGTGCAGTGCGTCAACCTCAACCCACCAAATTGTGGCTTCTCCGGGCCTGGACTGTTAATCTGGACCATGTGTTGGACGCTCAGCCCTGCTTGGCGGTGTCTTGCCCTCGTGACCTCATCAGTCTAATTACCCCCACTCCAAAACAACAGATGCTTCAGTGCCATAAGAGGGAAGTAAGTAACAGTGGAGGAGGGGGACACGAGAGAGGAGAAGATAGAGGAGAATAGACGAGTGGCAAGCCCTGAGGGAATACGACACTCATGAGATGTGCTGAATAATTTAGCAGAGAGAAGAGGAGCAGGTTATTAATGTGTTTTTCACTCTGAGCCTCCAGATCAATTGATCAATGCCCACTGGCACTAGACAACGCAATATACCCTGCTCTCGGCAATCGGAGAGGTCATCATAAGTAAAATTGATGTGGACTTTGCTCTGATAAAGGTTAATCCTATTGCATTGCATGCAGTTTTATGTGTTTTTTCCATTATAGAATTATCTGGAATTTTCGGACGTTAGCTTGGAAGATCTCTGGTCATAATTAAGTGTATTGGAAGATTGTGTCACATTCAACAAAAATCCCTTTAAATGAAATACACCGATCAGCCATATATTAAAACCACCTCTTTGTTTCTACACACACTGTCCATTTTATCAGCTCCACTTACCACACCATATAGGAGCACTTTGTAATGTTACAATTACTGACTGTAGCCCATCTATTTCTTTACATACCGTTTTAGCCTGCTTTCACCCTGTTCTTCAATGGTCAGGACCGCCACAGAGCAGGTATTATTTGGGTGGTGGATCATTCTCAGCACTGCAGTGACAATGACATGGTGGTGGTGTGTTAGTGTGTGTTGTGCTTGTATGAGTGGATCAGACACAGCCGTGTCCACTCACTGTCCACTCTATTAGACACTCCTACCTAGTTGGTCCACCTTGTAGATGTAAAGTCAGAGACGATCGCTCATCTATTGCTGCTGTTTGAGTTGGTCATGTTCTAGGCCTTCATCAGTGGTCACAGGACGCTGCCCACGGGGCGCTGTTGGCTGGATATTTTTGGTTGTGGACTATATTCAGTCCAGCAGTGACAGTGAGGTGTTTAAAAACGCAGCGCTGCTGTGTCTTACCCACTCGTACCAGCACAACACGCACTAACACACCACCACCATGTCAGTGTCACTGCAGTGCTGAAAATTGATCGATTGATTGATTGATTACTTTATTGATCTCCAAAGGGAAATTACGGTGTCGCAGCAGCAATTACAATTATTACAAATATCACACAACGACATTACAATGAGGTACAGGAAAGAATAAAAAATTAAGACTGTAATGTAATACACGTAAGATATAAAATCTAAAATATATATTAAAAGAAAATAATATATAATAATATAAAAAATAAGAATATAAAACATCTAACAGGACAAAAACAAAAAGTAAAAAGTTGGGAACCTAAAGAATGATCCATCACCTAAATAATACCTGCTCTGTAGTGGTCCTGTGGGGGTCCTGATCATTGAAGAACAGGGTGAAAGCAGGCTAAAAAGGTATGTAGAGAAACATATAAAGTGCTCCTATATGGAAAGTGGAACTGATGAAATAGACAGCGAGTGTAGAAACAAGGAGGTGGTCATAATGTTATGCCTAATTGGTGTATGTGCTAAGAGGAAAACCTAAAACTTCTCCTGTATTTGGTTCTACCTGGCACAGTATGCAAGAAATAAGAATAAAAAAACATATTAAACATTTAATCACAAAGAAGAAAGCACCTTAGTCTATAATGTTGAGCTGATATCTACCTTGTATTGAATGGAAAGTATGAGTTGACAGTAGAATAAGACTTGGTAATGTGACGTCAAGCTTAAACTGGCTGCCATATGCTCAGGATGAGTGTCTCAGCTAGCTACCTAACAGCATCCAAAAATACTTCAGTTTCTGTTGAAAATCTACTGTATGTAAAGCATTCAAACCAAACTTAAAGGACACTTATAGCTCTTGATGCTAATCATCTCACAGTTTGCTGTCTTTGTATCCAAAATCACCTGTCCCAAAATGATTGTTTCTGTTTAGACTTATTTCCAACAGTCGTAATATCAACATAGGATGTCTCAATCTCAGATTTGAGGCGTATTAGTTTTCCGTTGTTGACACTTGCTAGTTTTCCACCTAGATGCAGCTGGGAATTAAAAGCCCGGCCATGTGTTGCTGCCCCAGGCTCTTAACAGAAGAAAAAAATGTGATCCATCGTTGCCAAACAATCAAGACGATGTATCATTTAAATTTGCTTGTTAATCATGTTTAGGGGCATAGTGCTGGAGGGAACACAATGAGAGGCGATGTATTTGTTTGACTATAGCATTAGCTAACTTTTGCCATAAGCGCTATTTGTACCTTTTATAATTAATAACTGTGGTGATTTGATGTTGCTAAATAACTAAGCACAGTTGTAAAATAATTTGTTGTTGACGCTTATGTTTTATACGTGATAATCAAGTGCACTTAAATGCCCATATATATATATATACAGTATATATATATATATATATATATATATATATATATATATATATATATATATACGTATATATATATAGGTCACAGCTAGCTTTATGTAGAAGCTTTTAAATTAGACCTAGCCTGTTAAGCTGGACCATGTGTTAACAGCTATCAGCTAAATGCTTGCTGAGATAAAGAACTTTCATCTCTTGACTCCCTCGAGCTATGAAAACTAAAACGTAATGACGTGAACCGCTAACATTCACCCAAGCAAGGCAGGATCTAAGCCTGTTTGCCACCCGTGTTGGTCGTGAATGTGTTTTGGTACACTGTAGAGAAAACTGTTTTTTTTTTTACGTTTTAGCCTCAGTATGCTATGCTATGCTAAGTATGAGGGATCTTCAAAAAGTTTCCACACTTTTATATTTTGGTTGGAAACGTTGAGGGCAAAACTGAGAGAGAGCTTATAGTCTGGATTTAGCGACATATAATTTCCACCTTTGTGATTAAAGACAGTGGTAGCCTAGTGGGTAGAGCTTTGGGCTATCAACTGGAAGATTAGCGGTTCAAATCCAGGTTCTGCTATGCAGCCACTGTTGGGTCCTTGAGCAAGACTTTTAACCCTGTCTGCTCCAGGGGCGCCGTACGATGGCTGACCCTGCGCTCTGACCCCAGCTCCCAAACAAGCTGGAATATGTGAAGAAAGAATTTCATTGTACTGTACATCTGTATATGTATATATGACAAATAAAGAATATCTTCTTCTTCATTATGATGTGAAAGCAGCGGTGCATCAGTGGCTACACGCTCAACCAAAAACATTTTCCGCTGATGGCATTAAAAAGGTGGTACGACGCTGGGAAAATGCACTGTTTTTAAAATTCTTAATATATAGAGTTATATATAGAACTCTTATGAGTATGTTATTCACCAACCGTATCATTAATGATGACTAAGCAGACTTGTTTGGCTGTTTTGGCAGTTGGTGGTGCATGGTGAGGAGACAATGCTGTGCCAGCCTGGCTTCACCCAGCAAGAGTACAGTGTCATCGTCAGTGATGTCATTCCCGAGGGCCAGGCCCTGCTCAAAGGTGAGTAATCTCTGTTCACACGTTCCATCCCGGCAACCTTCGCAGCTTGGCGTTACAAATGGCCGAGACAACTGTGCCGGATTGCTGCTGGACTCTTGCTCTGTCTTTCTTTCTGCTCTTTCACAAGTTGTTGAGGAGAAAACAGTGTGTGTTTGGGGGCTGGGGCGGAGGGGGGGGGTCTGATTTGGATATGTTTGTGTGAAAGGCAGTAAGAGGGAGGAGACTGCTTAACAGCGGGGTGTTTATAGGCAAAGGTATTTGAATAGTATGAGAGTGTGAGAGAGTTTTGGTATTACTTTGGAAGGTGTCGATTGTGAGTGTAAAATCTTGACGGGTTGAATTCGGTGCCCGGGTTTGAACACACAGATGAAACATCCTCTGATCAATAGCATTGATTAGACCAGCCTGTCCATGAAACCAATCTATAGCACGGAGTCTACCCACCCAAAGCCATCGAGGTAGTTAATCACACTTCAAAGATCCAGATGAGCTGACTTCAGCAGGGTGGAAAGAGAAACGGAAGTGCTTTGCATTCAGAAATAACCCATAATGCCCTGCATCTTTTTGTAAACTAGCTATGTCATAATAATGTACATTTTTAGACGGCTTAAGGTAAATAAGGTGCTTATTGCTAGCATTGTGCATTTGGTTTAAATATTAAATATTAAATTCACACAAGATTTTCTAATAAGAAGCTCATGTGACTGGTGAGTTATTCACAAATTTTACGTTTGTATGATTCTATTCTTATTTGGCTAATGCGAGCTAATAAGCTAAACCTGACTATTATTAACATGGTTACAATGCGGTATGTTACACTAGCCAGACAGATACGCAGTGGTAGCTTCGTGGTTAAGGTACTGTACTATCTATCTAAAGGTTGCCAGTTTAACCCTCAATTGCTTGGATTGTATCAGTCACAATTCTTAGTCGCTATAGATAAATCTATAAATGTAAATGCATCTACACTATGTCAGAGGAGGAGGGTAAATTAGTGCCCTGTCCAGGGTATTCCTGCTTTCTTTCCAATGTTTCCCAGTGGAATAGGACCCAATGTGACCCTGACCGGGATAAACCAATTGAGGAAAATGAAATTAAATGAAGGAAGCATGTACAAAAAATTATTTTCCCTTATTATCCTTATGAAATGTGCTCCACCAGTGCCTAACCAATCAAGACGTATCATCTGAATCTGCTTGTTAATCATGTTTAGAGGCATAGCACAGGAGGAAACACAATGATAGGCAATGTACTGTACTTTTGCCATAAGCGCTATTTGTACCTTTTGTAATTAATAACGGGTGGTTTTGCTGTTGCCAGTGTGTTGACAATAATGTTTATACATGATTTTATACATAGATACACTGATCAGCCATAACATTAAAACCACCTCCTTGTTTCTACACCCATTGTCCATTTTATCAGCTTCACTTACCATGTAGAAGCACTTTGTAGTTCTAAAATTACTGACTGTAGTCCATGTGTTTCTCTACATACCTTTTTAGCCCACTTTCACCCTGTTCTTAAATGTTCAGGATCCCCACAGGACCACTACAGAGCAGGTATTATTTAGGTGGTGGATCATTCTCACCACTGCAGTGACACTGACATGGTGGTGGTGTGTTAGTGTGTGTTGTGCTGGTATGAGTGGATTAGACACAGCAGCGCTGCTGGAGTTTTTAAATACACTCACTGTCCACTCTATAACCTAGTTGGTCCACCTTGTAGATGTAAAGTCAGAGACCATCTGTTGCTGCTGTTTGAGTTGGTCATCTTTGAGATCTTTATCAGTGGTCACAGGACGCTGCCCATGGGACGTTGTTGGCTGGATATTTTTTTGGTTGGTGGACTATTTTCAGTCCAGCAGTGACAGTGAAGTGTTTAAAAAGTCCATCATCCACTCATACCACACTAACACACCACCACCATGTCTGTAGTGGTCCTGGGAGAGTCCTGATCATTGAAGAACAGCATGAAAGGGGACTAACAAAGCATGCAGACAAACGTATGGACTACAGTCAGTAATTGTAGAACTACAAAGTGCTCCTATATGGTAAGTGGAGCTGATAAATTGGACAGTAAGTGTAGAAACAAGGAGGTGGTTTTAATGTTATGGCTGATCGGTGTATATGGCATACTCGTCTAGTGCTATAATCTTGTTTTTTTTACAATACTGTTGATGAAATACGAGTAGTTTTTTGTTAACTGCTACTCTTTATACTGTGGGAACGGACACATACAGCATCGACGCTGGTGCCCACACTGACCTGGAGCAGTTATAACAAAGATACAGCCGGGGATTTAGATTTCACACGGAGAGTCTACATTTCACAGCCTAAAGGAAATTTCCAGTTCTTATTGTGTGTGTGTGTTTGGTAAAAACTGACTCCTGTAAGTTACACTTAGATGAATCGGACGATACGAGTGACTCACAGATCTGCTTCCTGTGGTCTTTGAGTTGAAAGATAAACCACTGTGACATTCACACACACACAATAAGTAAAGGCCATCCTTTATTACAATCTGAACTTTTCAGCTTCAGTTGAGTCAGAGTTAATACTTTAACTAAATGTGTCTTCGGCTAATGCAAGCGTGAAAATCTCATCCCTTTCATTCATTTCACTCTCTCTTTCTTTCTTTGGGCCCCTGGGAGGGGGTCTGACCCCTGTATGCGGATTAGCGGGAGTCTCTTGTCTAACATGAGGAGGATGTTTTGTTTCGCTAACGCACATTCATCACCTTCTTTTTTAAGCAAATGGCTGAGGGATGAATACTTTCAGTGCTTTACCCCCTTCCCTCCTATTGACCTGGAAGAGAGGAATATACAGTTAGTGCTGTCTCACTAAGCACCCCCGATAAGACACTCTGTTAGCATCTGCTAATGAAGCAACCTTACTCCAAGACTGGGTACAGTCCGAATTTTGCAGTAAATTGTCCTGTTTTCCTTTGATGGTTCTTATTAGAGCAGCACGACGCAACATAAACACAATTACCGTGCTGGGTGATGTGACAGTACGATATGTACAGTACTGCGAGACAATGTAAACCTTTTTAAAACTGGAACTGAAGATTTAGTTCACATTATGTCGCACAATAGACAGATCTTTGTTCTGTACACTGTCACCAAACACGCATCTCAAGCTGACTGGACATAGTGAATAAATAAATGAATGCATGCCCTTATTGTCAATGTTTATTAAGTGGTAAAGTGGACAGTGGTAGCCTAGTGTGTAGAGCTTTGAGCCATCAATCGAAAGATTGTCAGTTTAAATCCTGGCTGTGCAGTCTGTGTTGGGCCCTTGAGCAAGGCCCTGAATCATGTCTGCTCCAGGAGTGCCATACAGTTGCCATACAAAGTATCTAAAATTAAATAAAAAGTATCAAAAGCTATATAAAAACAGTATATAGGTACATTGATGAGGCATAACATTATGACCACTGACAGGTGAAGTGAATAACACTGATTATCTCTTCGTCACGACACCTGTTAGTGGGTGGGATATATTAGGCAGCAAGTGAACATGATTTAAGGATTTGAGTTTGACAAGGGCAAAATTGTGATGGCTAGATGACTGGGTCAGAGCATCTCCAAAACTGCAGCTCTTGTGGGGTGGTTAGTATCTATCAAAAGTGGTCCAAGGAAGGAACACTGGTAAACCGGCGACAGGGTCATGGGCGACCAAGGCTCATTGATGCATGTGGGGAGCGAAGGCTGTCCAACAGACGAGCTACTGTAGGTCAGATTCCTAAACACAGTGGTTCTGATAGAAAGGTGTCAGAATACACAGTGCATTGCAGTTTGTTGTGTATGGGGCAGCATAGCCACAGACCAGGGCAACTCACTACAGCACAATAACACTGTACTTACTTAAATATACAGTATTTTTACAGTATTTATTTAGTACAGTATTACAGTATTTTTACTATACAGTATTTTTGACACTATGTGTATAGCCACTACATAAGAACTACATATTTAAAGCTAAATATGGTTCAATGGTCAAACGACAGCTTGTGGTAAAGTAAAAGAGTTCATTTAAACAAATATCTCTCTAAAGAAGCCTATAATGGGATCACGATTAGAATACATTTATAAATCCTGCCTCATTCACTATTCTTTACCTCTCTTAAATCAACAGACTTACTTAAAAAAAAGAATCAGCTTCAGAATAATCACATTTTAACACACACGTGATTCAGCTTCAATACAGTCTCTTCTCTTGGAAGTCGGAATCAGCTTTTGAGCACCATATACAAATCCAGGATTTGCATGTAACCCTTTTGTGTTATCTTCCTGCTTTGACAGAGTTTGCTCTGGCTTGTTAGTGGAGAGAATGCAATCAGAAGGGATTTATTGGGTAGAAGTGATTCAATCATTAATGAGAACTCAAGGCAACTATACACACGGTTGTAAGGGTGTTTGATCAATTCTAATCAGAGGAAACTGAACCTCAAGCACTTCGGCTTTTATAGCAAACACGAGTGTGTACTCACAAGATTCAAGAGGCTTTATTATCATTTCAGCTATAGACAAGTACACGTGGAAATGAAACAACAGTCCTTCAGGACCAGCTTGCAAAATAGAACAGTACAAAGTGAAAACAAGTGAAAACAGTACAATATACACAGTGCAGATAAAAAAACAGTACAATAAATACAGTACAATACATACAAAGACCTACAATAAACACAAAGGACATTTTTAGACATGAAAAAGTGAATGGGGCAGGACCAAAAGACACGACAGGACTAAAAGACAAGTGTGACAAACCTGTGGAGGGTGCCGACAATGAGAGGGTGGTCATTGAACCACGGCCTTCCCCTTCATGGAGTGGGTACCTCTGCAGTAGGTACAACAGTAAACAGCAAAAAATAAGAGAAGTTGAAGAAGGTTTTTTATTCTAAATTGAGACATTTTTATATCTGGCAGTGAAATTTGATTTACAGAAGCATCCGAATAGTTTGGAATTCATGCTAGTTTTATGTCAATCCAATTTGTTAATATATAAATTAATATGTACATACATTCATAATGCAAGGAATAACAAGAAGAAACCCTGTCACTGCTGTTTGGCCAAAAAGTTAACAAACTAATAAAGTAAACTAATTCATTTTGACCATTTAAAGGTTAGATTTATAAGTTTAAAAACTACCAAATAAAAATTATTAGACCAGAGAGAATTGTACCAGTTGTCACTGTTCTTTCGGCTTTTAACAAAAACTAGACGTAGAGACCACATCAGTCCAGTGCTGGCCTCACTTCATTGGTTGCCAGTAAAATTTAGGATAGATTTTAAAATTTTAGTTCTTACCTTTAAGGCTCTACATGGGGAAGCACCTGATTATATTTGTGAATTGCTGGTTCCTCACAAAAGTTGTAGGTCTTTGAGGTCATCTAATAAAGAGCTTCTGGTTGTGCCCCGTACCAAACAGAGGCGGAAAGGGGACTGTGCTTTTTCTGTCCAGGCTCCTAAATTATGGAATAGTCTCCCACTCGATATCAGACTCTCTGAGTCTACATTAACCTTCAAGAAATGTCTTAAGACACATTTTTATTCATTAGCATTTCAGAGTAGTGATCTTAAGCAATGGGGCTGACGTTCTTTGGTAAAGTGTTTGTGTATGTATATGTGTGTATATATATGTATGTATGTGTAGTTAAAGTGCATTTAAAAATTTTATTTGTGCTATTGTATTAATGTTTTTATGTCACTGTGTAGCTTTTATGATTATTAATTTTTGTGTTTTTATTGTATTATACTTGACCGCATTGTAAAGCACTTTGTGGCTTGGTCCTAGAAAAGCGCTATATAAATAAACTTTACTTACTTACTTACTTACTAATAAATCTAGACTGTGTATTGACTATGTGACTAAGGTTTTATGTTTAAGCCACACTCATTGCTAAAACGTCTATAAAATATTTTCAACTTTCAAATTGCAAACAGTTTAGGGAATACCCTTTGCTGTTCCAGCATGAATGTGGCCCTGTGTACAAATCAAAGCCTATAAAAACATGGGCTGTGTAAAGCAGTACGCTCTTTCAGTACGCAAGTGTGCGGTATGCACGCAACCTCAGACGTACTGCGTCTGCCATCTTACCGACGTCACGTGATGCATGACATCACATCGCCACAGCTATAACAATTATGTTGTTCTCCACAAAGCTACTCATAACGTTATTCAGGGTTGTACACAATCATACCATTTTTAATTTTTGTCTTACTTACACTTTCATCTTTCAGCTCCAGCTGAATTATGGGATAGATTATCGGACCGCAGCGTGCTGTGTTTGCATACTCAAAACTGGCCGCCCGGGCATTTTTCGCATACTGTTTAATGAATACTGCTTATTCGGGCACACTACCCGCTCTCATGTACTGATTTCGGGTGCAGCCATGGTTTGTGACCTGTACAGAACCCTGGCCTTAATTCTGTTTAACCTTAAATAAACTAGATTGTTGAATGCAAAGCAGGTCTTACTGTCCAATATCAGTACAAATGACATTTTTTGACTGTATGGGCACTATTTTTCACAGATACACATAACACTCTTGTGGAAAGCTGTTCTATCTACAAGGGGGTTCATATTAATGTCCATGGTTTCAGACAGGGTGCTCAATAAGCTCATGATCAGGTGTCCACATACTTTTTGCCAGATAGTGTAGATGTTATGGATATTAGGAGCAGCACTTTTCTACACATACCGGTCAGGTTAGACTCATGTCTCATATAAAGTACATTCAATTGTTATAGTATTAGCAAAAAGGACAAAACCAGGTATGAGAGAGACACAGATAGAAAGACAGAGAGCGTTTTTGGGGCTGTGATGTAGTAAATGACTTTCACTAAGTTTGACTTGTCCATCCAATCAGCGGTGAGCAGTAGTGATGTCATTAGCGTCTGGTTCAGTGCTTCCCTTTAGGCTAACTGAACTGGAATTAAAATGTGAACACAGGCTTGTGTCTGTGTGTGTGAAAGAGGGGATTCTGGGAACCTAGTTGCCTGTTTGCTATTTTAAATGGTAAAATGAACTCCTAACTCCAGCCTCTAATTAACAGATAGGGAATGAATGAACAAAAGCGGGATTGTGTTTGAAGGTGGCGCTTTAGCAGGTTAACTTGGCAACTTTAGTAAGATTGTGGTTTTCTGAGTGTACTTAGCCTTTGTATTGCTAGAAAAACAACCCCTCTCCCTAATAATAATAATAATAATAATAATACTACAATAATAATAATAATAATACAATAATAATAATAATACAATAATAATAATAATAATACAATAATAATAATAATACAATAATAATAATAATACAATAACAATAATAATAATACAATAATTATACTAATAAAAATAAACAAAACACTGCATTGTCAATAGTATGTAGACACTTTTTCCCACTTTGTTTTATCCACATCTATTTCTGACAAATAAATACAATTAGTTGTGTAAAATAAATGACATGCTTTGCAACTTGGCAAAAAGTTGGGAAACACCCCAACCCTGTTTAACACCTTTAGGATGAATTGGCTCGTTTATCCCACAGACACATTTAAACACATTGCGGAAAGCATTCCAAAAGATTTTCAAATGTGTCTTTGGGAATTTGTGCTCATTACCAGGAAGCTTCAACAGCCGTAACTGTTTATTCATCACTCACTCAGTGCAGTTTTGTTTATGTTGTGTGAGCGCAGAATGTGTTTATTCGTCATATTTAGGATCACCGGTGTCATCATATGACAAGACCAATGATTGAATTGCACTGCACAGTGGCTAAGTGGGTAGCACTGTCACCTCACAGCAAGAAGGTCCTTGGTTCGATCCCCAGGTGTGGCAAAAAGGTCTGGGTCCTTTCTGTGTGGAGTTTGCATGTTCTCCCCAGTGTCTGTGTGGCTTTTCTCCAGGAGCTCTGGTCCAAAAACATGCAGTCAGGTTAATTGGAAACACTGAATTGCCCTATAGGTGTATGAGTGTGTGTGTGTCTGCCCTGCGATTGACTGGCGCCCCGTCCAGTGTGTTACTGTGTGCCTTGCGCCCATTGAATAGCTGGGATAGGCTCCAGCACAACCCGCAACCCTGATTGGATAAGCGGTTAAAAAAGTGAGTGAGTGAGTGATTGAATTGAAGCAGGCATCAATTATTAAATTATTAAGTGATTGTAGAAAGAAGAACTACTAAACTAGGATAGAGCAGCTAAAACAGGAACACAGCTCTAAGCTAGATCTTTTATTTAGGCTTTTCTTCTACCCTGTTTTACACTCTGACACCACACACACACACATTCACACAACAATCAATGTTTCCTGGGTCTTTGTTTTGACAGATCGATGTCAGGTAATGAAGTGGCTGAGCTTGTGTGTATGTGTATAAGAGAGAGATTAACAAAAGTAATAAAATATGTAAGAGAATTCTTGACATTTAAAAAGCATCAAACTCATACTCTCTGTTAGTATAGAAATGTAGATACAGTACGGTAGTGAAATTTTACTGTACAGAAAGTCAAAACTACATTTTACTGTATCTCTATTATTATATCTATACTATATCTATATTACCTGGTTTAATGTAGTTTTACAGCAAAATAATGCAACCAAACACTGCTAGGATTTATTTAAGTCATAAAGTCATTTCTGGTAATAAAAAAACAACATAAAGTCAGTCTTATGTTGGGCGTTTTAGTGTTACGGATATGACTTCGAATTTTTATGGCCATATAAAGTGTCTAACTGCCTGCACAAGCTTAGAAACAGTGTGTATATAATACTGAAAGAGACTCACATAAATACAAAAGTGTACTTGAATATTTGTGTGATACTGATCTCACTCCGGCACGGTGGCTCAATGGGTAACACTGTTGCCTCACAGCAAGAAGGTTGCATGTTCTCCCCGTGTCTGTGTGGGTTTCCTCCGGGAGCTCTGGTTTTCTCCCACAGTCCAAAAACATGCAGTCAGGTTAATTGGAGATGCTGAATTGCCCTATAGGTGAATGGGTGTGTGTGTGTGTGTGTGTATGTCTGCCCTGCGATGGACTGGCGCCCTGTCCAGGGTGTTACTGTGTGCCTTGCGCCAATTGAAATTGAAGGCTTCAGCACCCACGTGACCCTAACTGGATGAGCGATTAGGAAAGTGAGTGAGTGAGTGATCTATAGGAGGAACATCTATAATAGTCCAAAGACATACAGTCAGGTTAGTTAAAGATACTAAAATTGCCCTTAGATGTGTGTTTGTGTGCTGGCGCCCCGTCCAAGGTGTCTTGTGGCCATTGAGAGCTAGGATAGGCTCCAGCACCCCTGGTGACCCTGATTAGGATTAGCAGCTTAGAAAGTGAGTGAGTAAATGATTATAACAGCGGTAGAACTGCTCCACAACTGCTCCAGATGTGCCTAATCTTTAAAAATGGAATGCATGCCTAGGCCTGTGTCTATGAGACAAAATAAGACATATATAATTGACATTATATACAGCCATATTGAAAATATAGACGTGATTTTCATTATTAGCAGCTCAAAAGAGACACCCAGAAGTGTTCAAGAAGCAAAATCTCTGTTGACCAGTGTAATATAAATGATTAATTTAGGTCTGGGTTACTGTGGGTATTATTTCCAGTTGTTAGTAGGTGTAAATAAAAGATAATACATGTAAAAATATGGGATACTTGATAATAGATTTGTAATTAATAACAGCATCTCATTTCAAGACTTTTGGAAGAGAATTGTCTTAGCAAAAGCTATCTAAGCACCTCATATGTTCACATCTCATTTAGATGTCACAGTCATGTCGATAACCCTCCATGACCCAGACAAAGAGGTGTGAGGACCTGGTGCAGTTTTGGGCCAGAGGCAATTTGGATTGATGGGTGTTGTGGGTTCTCTTGGATCTAAACCCAAGTCCTAAAGTGCTCATTCACACACTATGATGTCTGAGTTCAGCTGCTTGATAAATGTGTGTGACCTTCGATAAACATAGCCACATGGGCTTGGGAGTACTTCAGAAAACCGTTGTTACTTAAAACAGTCCACCACTGCATTTAGAAATGCAACCTGATTGTCTAATGCAGGATGAAAAAGCCGTAGATCAATTCTGTACAGAAACTTCACCGAGATCTCTGAGCCCAGCTTATCTCAGATGGACCAAAAGATGGGAACCGTGTGCTGTGGTCAGATGAGTCCATGACAGAAAACAGACATAAAGGTCTCTGTTTCAAAGAAAAAATGACCATCCAGAGGTGCAAAAGCCAACATCTGTCATGGGTGGCTTGCAAATGTGTGAAGGTACCATCGACGCAAAGGCACGAAATTGGAAATTAGAGAAACAAATGCTGCCATCAAGGTAGTTCTTGTTTTTTTCCAGCAAGACTATACCAGGCCTCATTCTGCAAGTCCCAAACAATGTGAGTGTGTGTGCTTGACTGGCAGGCCTGCATTCCAGATCTGTCTGTTATTGAAAATGTATGGGGGAACATTACTAGGAAAGGTGATGAAACAGTGCTAAACATGCCTCCATCCAAACGGAGAATTAACAAATCTCAGTTTTTTTCTTCTTAAATACAGTGGTACCCTGAAACTCAGCGTCAGTTGGTTCTGGGAGTGGCGTTCTGGGAGTAGTTTTGGAAAAGGCATTGAGGTTTTTTTTTACCATTAGGATGTATGGGAAACCTGTTAATGCATTCCATTGTCCCGTAGAACTGCATATGTTTTAGGCTAATGTAAAATAATGGGTTTTTTTGTAACAAATATACAACTGTTGCCGCTCAGATGGCGCAGCGGTAAAAACACATGCTAGCACATCGGAGCTGGGCTGGGCTGAGCAGCCACATGAACAACGATTGACCGGTTGTTCATATAGGGGTGGGGTAGTAGTAAGCCGGATAGGGTCTCCTCGTCACTGATGCAACTACGACCTCTGCTGCTGATTGATGGTGCCTGCACAGAGGCGTGGAAGGAGTGCGTTGATCAGGGTGTGTCTCCGCATTCTCATTTGCCTAGTGCAGGTGAAAAAATGCATACGGCTACTGCCCACGTGTTGGAGGGGTCATGGGTTAGCTTCATTCTCCTCGATCAGAGCGGGGATCGGTATTAGTGGAGAGGAAGCATGACGCAATCGGGCAATCAGGACACGCTGAAAGTCGGGAGAAAAAGGGAAGAAAATGCATACACAAAATATAAAAAAAATAATTAAATAACTGTTGCACAAAGCTTAACGTGACTTACTGTACTAAAACCAGTGAGGAATTTCATTAGTGGAGAGAACTTATGAGCAGTAATAATTAAAGAGAGATTTAGTGTTTCTATGTCATAATTTTAATACATTTAGTCACGTTAAGCTATAAGCGTTTAGACTTTTTTTATAAAGAAGTTGATTCTCACAATTTCTCAGCACCCCGAGCTGTAACACAAGTTTAAAAGTGAAACAGAAGTAAAAATCCAGCTAAACACAGAGACATGTGGATGCTTTCAGAGTGGATTTGACTGTTATTCCACGCAAATGTGGATTTGTCTTATATGCGCACTTCGATGACGTCTTACTGCACCGCTCAAGTCAAGCGCCTGTTCATTGTTAATTTGAAATTAAATAAGTCATATTTTTTAAAAGGTGAACACATTGAGTTTAAGGGAAATGTTGAGTTACAAGTTACCACTGTATTCATTTTACAAAACGTCCCAACTTTTCTGATAAAGGGGATTGTATTTTATAAAGTATGCATTTTAATTTGGTCTTGTCCTAGCTATAGGATATATCTTTTTCCTCTTTTCAAGATTCGATTCATTCTGCGTTGGCACTTAGTACAGAATTTTATTAGACCTGAATGGAAATGTGCTGAGTTCCGGCACTTAATGGCTGCTTTTAGATTCCCAGCTTTTGTGGGTTTGGCATTGTTACATCGGTCAGACTGCCGAAGGAGACTGCAAGACTGACCCACTAAAGCATTAGACAAACAAAAGCTCTAGAAATTCTCTCGCCACCCCCGCCCCCCCACTCCTTTTCAAAAGCTTCTTTTTAGCGTTATAAGATTATTATGGGATGGGACGCTTCGGTGCCATGGCATCCAGCTATCAGATTCTGGTCTTTTAAACTGGTGTATTGTCTGAGGTCTGGCCAATTCCTCCCCTCATTCAGGGTGCACCTAATTGTGCATTATTTAAGTGACTTGAAGTCGTGATCATGTTTTTGACTTTGTTAATTGATTAAACATGAGCAGCTTGGGTTTTTGTGAGCTCTGCAGAAGTTAGCTGATCCAAGAATGAATAAAAAAGACGACAAAAGAAGAGAGAAAGTAGGGAGGGGGTATAGGCACGAGGGAAGGAATGTAAAAAAAAAAGAAAGACATTTTAAAATGGTAAAAAAAAGGGAGAAATGCAACAAATAAATAAGAGAATGCAGAAATGTAGAAGGTGAAAGAGAGAAAGGGGTTGAGAGAAAGGGGTAGAAAGACATGGGGTGGGTGTGGTTAGTGTTTATTAACCCAAAGAGCATTTAATGACTATTCAGCAGCCATAAACAAGTATTATAAAGTCATTTCAAGCATAATTAACATAGTAATCACATTTAATTACAGGAAACTCATAAGCTGTTGTGTGCTTTGTGTCTGCTTGCGTGCGCTTATCTGAGAGCTATCGTCGCCTGGAACTACAAAAGGCCCGTGCTATCACCCGACTTTATCTCCTGCTCTGTGTTCTCAGTTCCAGCAGTTCTGGATGAATGAAGCCACTTTTTTGTGTGTATGTAATGACTTCTGGGGAAAAAAACGGCACGCCGCACGAAGCTACATTTGTATGTTTGTAAGAAGCTGGCGACCGTTGGAAAAGAACACCCACGGTCCGAAAGCAAAGTCATGCTCAGCACACACACACACACACACACACAGACTCAAATGCTTGCTTGTCAGGACCCAGTCCCTCTGAGGTCAGAACATGAGTGTGTATGTGTGTGTAAGAATGCGGGGGTGCGTCACCATGCCAGAGCCTGGTTTCAATCAGCCGCATTGATGAGATTGAAAGGGGCAGCTATGGAGACAGATAGATAGAGGAGAGCGTTCAGGGCGGCAGGGGAGGGTTAGTGCCGGGCAGGAGACGTTTGTCCGAGATGACGAGAAATGCTTGGAATTTAGCGAGGGAGGAAGAAAAAAAAAAAAGGTAAAGGCAGGACAAAGTGGCTTGAGGAAAGAAGTTGGCATTACGATGGGTATTACGTGTGTAACGTATGTCTGGTCTGCAGAGTAGCTGCTATGTTCATGGCTTATTTTAAGCTCCCACAAATCTCAGAGTGCCCTTTTGCAGAAGAAAGATATGATGCACATGTACAGCTGTGTGTGTGTGTGTGTGTGTGTGTGTGTGTGTGGAGGTGTACATGATGGATTTGGGTTGCTCTCCAGGAGCCTTTTTTTGCTGTCTGAGTGTTAGTGTTTCTCTTTTACTGCTAAGATTAGAACCAGGCCAGAATGAAAAATATTTTTCTGAGTAAGTGAGTCTGTTCTGGAACCTCTGGGTACAAAGTGGGAACGCACCAAAGACTGGGATCCTGGAATGTTTCTTGAAGGTAAGAGTCTACACCGATCAGCCATAACATTAAAACCATCTCCTGGTTTCTACACTCACTGTCCATTTTATCAGCTCCACTTACCATTTAGAAGCACCTTGTAGTTCTACAATTACTGACTGTAGTCCATGTGTTTCTCTACATACTTTTTTAGCCTGCTTTCACCCTGTTCTTCAATGGTCAGGACCCCCACAGGACCACCACAGAGCAGGTATTATTTAGGTGGTAGATCATTCTCAGCACTGCAGTGACAATGACATGGTGGTGGTATGTTAGTGTTTGTTGTGCTGGTATGAGTGGATAAGACACAGCAGCGCTGCTGGAGTTTTTAAATACCGTGTCCACTCATTGTCCACTCTATTAGACACTACAACTTAGTTGGTCCACCTTGTAGATGTAAAGTCAGAGACAATTGCTCATCTATTGCTGCTGTTTGAGTTGGTCATCTTCTAGCTAGACCTTCATCAGGGCTGGATGTTTTTCAGATCGGTGGACTATTCTCAGTCCAGCAGGGACATTGAGGTGTTTAAAAACTCCATCAGGGCTGCTGTGTCTGATCCACTCATACCAGCACAACACACACTAACACACAACCACCATGTCAGTGTCACTGCAGTGCTGAGAATGATCCACCACCCAAATAATACCTGCTCTGTCGTGGTCCTGTGGTGGTCCTGACCATTGAAAAACAGCATGAAAAAGGCCTAACAAAGCATGCTGAGAAACAGATGGACTACAGTCAGTAAATGTAGAACTACAAAGTGCTTCTATATGGTAAGTGGAGCTGATAAAATGGACAGTAAGTGTAGAAACAAGAAGGTGGTTTTAATGTCATGGCTGATCAGTGCATAATGGCATAGAAGTTTCAGTAGACAGTGGAGAATTAAATGGACCAGGTCATTTTTGCTCCATCTTTAAATACTATTACCAATCTGGACTGGTGATGTCACTGTGGTTTTATTAGAGAAGTTCAGTGAGGTTCAGTGAAGTTCAGGGAATTGGGGGTTTGGGGGTTAGAGGGGGAGCTTTTTTCTCAGGAACTGCTTTAAGAAACCAAAAAACCCCCAATGCAGTGTATTTATAGCCCTGGAATTGCAGTTTTCCCTTTATTTATTATACTGCTTTGTAAACTTGGCCAGCGGTAACACAGCAGGGCTTTCTGGAGTGTCTTTATACTTTAGAAAACCACAAACGTCTTCTCTTCTTCTATATGACACAAGGAATCTGTAATGTTAGCTGATAAGACTATAAATACTTCATTTTATTTTTACAGCTCACTTTACATGAGGTAGAGAAAGCTTTAGAAAGGTAATTTTCTAAAAGCATCAGATTCTCCATCATTATTCAGTCAGATTATTACTCAGAATTAATGCACCTCAGTAGGCAGCATTTTAAAGTATCTAAAAATTTAGACAGCCTTCATCTCGGGAGCGTGTAGGATAACGTAAAATGTGTCCATGTAGAGCGCTCACTATGTTTTCAGATAGACCCAGTGTTACTTGGGTATAAGGGTGTCATGCAAATTTTATAATGGGTATGTAAGCAATTAACATCCCAGCATGCTATGTGGCATGTATAAAAATTCTGAGCAGGCTAATTGACCTCATTCAAGATGCCGACAGGAAATTGTCGGATGACGGGGGCTTTAGTCAGAGAACTGCTCATCTGGCTAGTGGTTCTTTGATTGTGTGGTACGTGTGGAGTGCACCAAAAGAACAGTACATGACTCAGTGCTAGACCCCTGCAGTGAGGGGGTCTGATGTCTGTGTTATACTGTGTGGTCACTTCAAATGTATTTAATTCAGTTCATTTTTACCACTTTATTCTAGAAACACTGGGTGCAAGGCAGTAATATTCTGGATAGGGCAGTTCATCGCAGGGCTTTGGACACATCCCTGAGACATGTCTGTGTAGACATCTGGCCGACCAGTAGCACAGCTGAAATTCAAACCCAGATCCCAGTTGTGGTGCAAATGAATAGAACATGATGCCTCGTTTTTATTGTAATGGGATTGGTCTCTTCCAGGAAGACAGTCCCCCATCTAAGGATTTCTCAACTCCTCTAGTGCATTTTATTTCTCTCCAAGTCACGTCCACCACATTAGAAGCGAGTAACAAATCTCCCAAGTTTGGTGGTTGGGGCGGAGCTAATGATCCAGACAAGCGGCGGGCGTGTAGCACTCACCCATGTCCGTATCTTACTAAAAATCCTCCTGCGCTCACTGAGGATTGGAAAGAGGAGGAGGATTTTGGATTAAGTTAAAACTGAGATGATCTCAGCACTGGGTGATGTAGTCCAGCTGTGCTAGTTTTGGATGTTTAATTCACACACCCATACTCTCTCTCTCTCACGCTCACACACACACACACACACACGGAGTTCTTTTATTTGGCTAATCAAATGAACGTGCTTTCTCTGGTGGTTAATCGGAGCTTGCGCTAGCTTGTGCAGGAGTTAGCGGGTGCAGAAGGTGATAATTGGAGTAAGTCATGTGACTGCTGCGGATAGGGAGCTAAAAATAGTGGCAAAATCAGCATGCACTGCAGGAGTATAGAGTTGACGTCAGTCTGTCGTGCCTTATCTCGGCCTGTCGCTCGGCATCTTTACATTAACAGTATAGTCAAGGAACTGCAGGAGATCGGATTTGGGCGATGATCTTTTTTCTGTGCTTTCTTTACTTCACTTATCAGATTATGGAAAGCTGATGTGTTTACATGGCTGATGCACTTTACTTTCCATCTGTCCTTCTATTTAAATCAAGTAACGTTTGGCTAACGTATGTAGACATCCCTTCTAATTACTAAGATGTATTAAATACATGTTATGCTTTCAACATTGTGCCACAAATACATGGGTTGACTGGAGATCTACTGGCCTGTACCCAGTCCTGACCCCTTGAAAAAATGTGGGATTCTGCACTTGATAGTTCTACAATTACTGACTGTAGTCCATCTGTTCCTCTGCATGCTTTGTTAGCCCCATTTCATGCTGTTCTTCAATGATCAGGACTCTCCCAGGACCACCACAGAGCAGGTATTATTTAGGTGGTGGATCATTCTCAGCACAGCATTGACACTGACATGGTGGTGGTGTGTTAGTGTGTGTCGTGCTGGTATGAGTGCATAAGACACAGCAGCACTGCTGGAGTTTTTAAACACTTCAGTGTCCCTGCTGGACTACGAATAGTCCACCAACCAAAAATATCCAGCCAACAGCGTCCTGTGGGCAGCGCCCTGTGACCACTGATTAAGGTCTAGAAGATGACCAACTCAAACAGCAGCAATAGATGAGTGATCGTGTCTGACTTTACATCTACAAGGTGGACCAACTAGGTAGGAGTGTCTAATAGAGTGGACAGTGAGTGGACACGGGATTCAAAAACTCCAGCAGCGCTGCTGTGTCTGATCCACTCATACCAGCACCATGTCATTGTCACTGCAGTGCTGAGAATGATCCACCACCTAAATAATACCTGCTCTGTGGTGGTCCTCTGGGGGTCCTAACCATTAAAGAACAGGGTGAAAGCAGGTTAAAAAGGTATGCACAGAAACAGATGGACTACAGTCCATAATTAAGAGGTGGTTTTAATGTTATGGCTGATCAGTGTTGATCGGTGGTCATAATGTTATGGCTAAATTTGTTGTATTTTATATAAATAGATAATAAATACATTCATTTATTTATGCATTTAGAAGCATTTACTCTTCTTTAATTTCAAATCATGTGACCTGTTTTTAACAGCAGTTTATTTTGTATATAAAATAAAGCAGAATTTAATAATCGAAACACAGAGTTGCCATGGAGTAGCGATCGAGCTGGTTCATGATCGTGTACTTTAGGCTTGTTTTAAATTATCGTGTTTGTGTCAGTAAGCTCAGCTTCACGGCTGCGAAAAGGTTCTAGAATCAGCAGAAAGGTCAGAGGTGCTGCCTCTCTCCAGCCTGATTTATTGGACCCATATTGATGTCCTTGGGCGTTGCCGATCGATTCGACACAGCCGACTTCTGTCAGGGGGAAGGGCTTAGCAAGTGTGTGTGTGTGTGTAAACCAGAGGTCCTTTCCTCTCTACACCCTCCCCCACCCGATAAATCCGTAGGTTGTCAGGGGC